>NW_027095747.1:0-64605 GCF_036850995.1 Saccopteryx leptura
ACAATGGCTTTTTGTTGTGGTTTTTGCAGCTTAAATTGCATAGAAAAATGAGTTATGTTTTTCAAAATCTCAACCCAAGTGGAAGGTTGTAAACTACCATATTCCCCTTTGTATAAGAAGCATACCTATCTAAGATGCACCTTAATATTGAGGCACAAATTTTGAGAAAATCATAACAATTGCGAATAAACAGGTAATGCAAGAAAAATAAAATACTACAACCACTCTATAAGAATTAACCAAGTTTCTAAACCCACATTTTTTCAAAAAAAGATGAGTCTTCTACATGGAGAAATATGTTATACACCCTCCAAATGTTTCTGTGAACATTCCATTTTTTCTTTGTTTTTTTTACAGAGACAGGGAGAGAGTCAGGGAGAGGGATAGATAGGTACACACAGACAGAAATTGAGAGAGTTTATATTATGTGCCAGGTCACAGATCAATCATCAGTATTTCGTTGTGACCCCTTATGTGTTCATTGACTCCTGTCTCATATGTGCCTTGACCAGGGGGCTACAGCTGATCGAGTGACCGCTTGCTCAAGCCAGTGGTGTAAGGCTCAAGCTGGTGAACTTTGCTCAAACCACATGAGCCTATGCTCAATTGTTGCCCTTGGGATCCCAAACCTGTGTCCTCTTCATTCCAAGCAAATTCTCTAACCATTGCGCTCTTACATGCTCAGGCTTTGAACATTTTTTTCTTTTACTTTCTCTGGATTTTATTTTGTATCCTGGTTCTTACTATGGTGGAAAGGCTGTGTGTTTTAAGGTTTTCTTGCCCTAATATATATTCATCACTATATTTTTCTATAGGTTCCCTTATCTAGTTTTTATTTCCATTAATTTTAAGGTATTTTGAAACTTGAATTGTGATTTTGAGGGGAGGGGGTAATTTAGGAGTGAATTTCTTTATGTTCAGAAAAGGGATTTTCAGATATTTTCTATTACTGTTTACTATTTTAAGTGTATTGACAACAAGAAACATGCTTTATATCATTTCAAAGGTTCGAGGTAGTTGAAACGTGCTTGAAACAACATACAGGATTATCTGTGGTAAATATTTTCCAAGTGCGTTTCCCTGCTGCCACCTCGTGTGCGCCTTGAAAATAACAGCTCAGATAAGTTCACCTAGAAAAATACATCAGTTGGGTGTTGTGCATTATCTATCAATGTTAAATCTAAGTCTATCTAAAAGAAACATTTATAACTTGTAAATATAAGGAATTTCTAGTTACTGCTTGCTACTTCTTTCAACGTTAATTGTAGTGAAAGCAAGAGATATACTTGGTATCATTTCAATCCTCTGAAGTTGGCTGGAACTTGCTCCATAGGTCATACAATAATGTTCTCTGTTACATGTGCTTCTCTTTTGCCACCTCATGTGCATCTTGGGAATCACGCATCAGTACAGGTCAAAAGGAATAGTTTGTTAGAGAGCATTGTCTTTAAACTTTGATTCCAATTTGTTGTTTCTGTAAAGATTTTGTGTATATCTATTTGTTACTTTTCTGAAAATTTCTCGGTTCATCTTCTTTTTCTTCTTTTCTTCCAGCCATGCATTCATAAAGCCATTGAAAGTGCCCATCATATACCAGGCACTGTTCTAGGAACCCATATTCTTGCACTCAATGAATTCCCATTCTACTCTTTTAACTTCTTTCTCTTGAATTTCTTTTATATACATCTACTTCGTGTATTGTAAATAGAATGAGCTTTGATTTGAAAAGTCTGTTGAATTTTAAAACTTTTTTATTATAAAAAAGGTATTCTTATTGAAGAAGTGCAAGAAAAATTATCTCAAAAACAACAAAACCTAATTTTCATACAGATATATCAACTGTTAATATTAGGACATTTAATTTCCATATTCTTTGTGTACCTTTTATATTTATGATGTCCAATCCTTAGGAGGGCTTTCAGTCTGCACTGCTGCCATGGCACAAGAGAAATTGCATGTTAGGAAAGGGGTCACTTTGTGTTAAACAATTAGAAATAGTGTTCATGCCAGTGAATGTCAAGAGCCAAAATATACTTCTGGTATTGTAACCACAGCAGACTAGATTATCATTTTATTTTTGAATTACCTCTGGTTTTCTCTAGTAAATTCTTTGCACAAACACAATGTCTTGCTCTCAGCAGAGAGCTCAGTAGTTAAAGCATCACACCCATATGCTAATGTCATAGGTTTGCTCCTGGGTCAAGGCACATTCAGAAACAGATTGATGTTTCTGACTATCTGTCTGTCATTTCTGCCCTTTATCCTGCCTCTAACATGAATACATAAATAAAATAAAAAATAACAATGGCTTTTTTGTTGTGGTTTTTGCAACTTAAATTGCATAGAAAAATGGGTTATGTTTTTCAAAATCTCAACCCAAGTGGAAGGTTGTAAACTACCATTTTCCCCTATCTATAAGAAGCCTAACTACATAAGATGCAACTTAATTTTGAGGCACAAATATTGAGAAAATCATAACAATTGCAAGTAAACAGGTAATGCAAGAAAAATAAAATACTACATCCACTCGATAAGACGCAACCAAGTTTCTAAACCTACATTTTTTCAAAAAAAGCTTGCTCAAGCCAGTGAGGTTAGGTTAAAGTTGGTGAGCTTTGCTCAAACCACATGAGCCTATGCTCAAGCTGTCGCCCTTTGGGATACCAAACCTGTGTCCTCCTCATTCCGGGAAATTTCGCTAACCACTGCGCCATTACCTGCTCAGGCTTTGAACATTTTTTTTTTAATTTCTCTGGATTTTATTTTGTATCCTGGTTCTTACTATGGGTGGAAAGTCTGTGTATTTTAAGTTTTTCTTGCCCTAAAATATATTTATCACTATATTTTTCTATAGGTTTCCTTATCTAGTTTTTATTTCCATTAATTTTAAGGTATTTTGAAACTTTAATTGTGATTTTGAGGGGAGGGGTTAATTGAGGAGTGAAATTCCCTACGTTCAGAAAAGAAATTTTTAGATAGTTTCTATTACTGTTTTCTATTTTAAGTGTAATGACAACAAGAAACATGCTTTATATCATTTCAAAGATTCGAGGTAGTTGAAATTTGCTTGAAAGAACATACATGATTATCTGTGGTAAATGTATTCCAAGTGCGCTTTCTTGCTGCCACCTCGTGTGCACCTTGGGAATAACAGTTCAGATCAGTTCACCTAAAAAAATATATCAGTTTAGTGTTGTGCATTTTCTATCAATGTTAAACCAAGTCTATCTAAAAGAAACTTTTATAACTTATAAATATAAGGAATTTCTAGTTACTGCATGCTACTTCTTTCAACGTTAACTGTAGTGAGAGCAAGAGATATATTTGGTATCATTTCAATCCTTTAAGGTTGGCTGGAACTTGCTCCATAATAAAAACAATAATGTTCTCTGTTACATGTGCTTCTCTGTTGCCACCTCATGTGCATCTTGGGAAACACGCATCAGTACAGGTCCAAAGGAATAATTTGCTAGAGAGCATTGTCTTTAAACGTTGATTTTAATTTGTTGTTTCTGTAAAGATGTTGTGTATCTCTAATTGTTTGTTTTCTGAAAATCTCTCAGTTCATCTTGATTTTCTTCTTTCCTTCCAGCCATGCTTTCATACAACTTTTGAAAGTGCCCATCATATACCAGGCACTGTGGTAGGAACTCATGTCTTTGCACTCAATGACCTTCCATTCTACTCTTTTAACTTCTGCCTTTTGAATTTCTTTTTTTTTTCACTTTTCCGAAGCTGGAAACAGGGAGAGACAGTCAGACAGACTACCGCATGCACCTGACGGGATCCACCCGACATGCCCATCAGGGGCGACACTCTACCCACCAGGGGGCGATGCCCTGCCCATCCTGGGCATCGTGATGTTGCGACCAGAGCCACTCTAGCGCCTGAGGCAGAGGCCACAGAGCCATCCCCAGCGCCTGGGTCATCCCTGCTCCAAAGGAGCCTTGGCTTCGGGACAGGAAGAGAGAGACAGAGAGGAAAGCGTGGCGGAGAAGGGGAGAAGCAAATGGCACCTCTCCTATGTGCCCTGTCCAGGAATCAAACCTGGGTCCTCCGCACGCTAGGCCTACACGCTACCGCTGAGCCAACCGGCCAGGGCTTGAATTTCTTTTATATCTACTTCGTGTTTTTAAATAGGATGTGCTTTAATTTGACAAGTATGTTGAATTTTAACAGCTTTTTTATTATAAAAACGTATTCTTATTGCAGAAGTACAAGAAAAATGATCTCAAAAACAACAAAACCGAATTTTCATACAGATATATCTACTGTTAATATTAGGACATTTAATTTCTATATTCTTTGTGTACCTATTATATTTTTCTCTAGATATATATATTCAGGTACTTTGGTGTGTGTTCATCAGTGTGTACAGATGTGCATTGCACATGAGCATATCTCTCTTTGTCAACAGTGTCTGTCATTTGTCCATATCTGTGTATGTATGCAAATGACTATTTATTCATTCATTCAGGAAACACTTATTGTATTTCTATTATGTGCCAGGCACTCTGCTCGACACTGGTTGCCTATAATGAATGAGACAGACTCACTGTATCTCCTTATGAATACTACACTGTCATGGGGTAGACAGAAAAAAATATATACTTAAATAAAATAATCATAAGGTGTGCCTGACCAGGTGGTGGCACAGTGGATAGAGCGTCGGACTGGGATACGGAAAAACCAAGGTTCGAGACCGCGATGTCGCCAGCTTGAGCGTGGGCTCATCTGGCTTGAGCAAAGAGCTCACCAGCTTAGACCCAAGGTCGCTGGCTCCAGCAGGGGGTTACTAGGTCTGCTGAAGGCCCGCGGTCAAGGCACATGTGAGAAAGCAATCAATGAACAACTAAGAAGCCGCAATGCACAACGAGAACCTGATGATTGATGCTTCTCGACCTCTCCATTTTTATCTATCTGTCCCTGTCTATCTCTGCCTCTGTAAAAATATAATAATAATAATAATAATAATAATAATAATAATAAATTGTAACAAGCACTGAATTTGGTAATGCAATATATTTGTTGTCAGTTTATGATTTATTGTGGCGAGGTTCAGTATTTAAGTTTCTCAGAAGGCAGAGCAGAGAAATAAGTCTTGGTTTGCCAGCAATGTGTGTTCCCAGGTATAAAATTGAGAAAATATAGAAGTTATGAAACAAAGGTCCTGGGAGGTGTTCTGTGAGCAAAAGATCCTTGCTTTTATGTGGTGACCAATGCTCAGATAAATTTTGATGTCCAATGCTTCGGAGGGCTCTCAGTCTGCACTGCTGCCATGGCACAAGAGAAATTGCATGTTAGGAAAGTGGTCACTTTGTGTTAAACAATTAGAAATATTTTTTATGCCCCTGAGTGTCAAGAGCCAAAAAAATACTTCTTGTATTGTAAGCACAGCAGACTAGATTATCATTTTATTTTTGAATTACCTCTGGTTTTCTCTAGTAAATTCTTTGCACAAACACAATGTCTTGCTCTCAGCAGAGAGCTCAGTAGTTAAAGCATCACACCCATATGCTAATGTCATAGGTTTGCTCCTGGGTCAAGGCACATACAGAAACAGATTAATGTTTCTGACTATCTGTCTGTCATTTCTGCCCTTTCTCCTGCCTCTAGCATGAATAAATAAATAAAAGAAAAAATAACAATGGCTTTTTTGTTGTGGTTTTTGCAGCTTAAATTGCATAGAAGAATGAGTTATGTTTTTCAAAATCTCACCCCAAGTGGAAGGCTGTAAACTACCATATTTTCCTATATATAAGAAGCCTACCTATATAAGATGCACCTTAATTTTGAGGCACAAATTTTGAGAAAATCATAATAATTACGAATAAACAGGTAATGCAAGAAAAATAAAATACTACAACCACTCTATAAGACGCAACCAGGTTCCTAAACCCACATTTTTTCAAAAAAAAAAGAGTCTTGTACATGGAGAAATATGGTACACACCATCCAAATGTTTCTTTGAACATTCCACTTTTTCTTTTTTTTTTTTTCTTTTTTTTTTTTTTACAGAGACAGGGAGAGAGTCACGGAGAGGGATAGATAGGTACACACAGACAGAAATTGAGAGAGTTTACATTATGTGCCAGGTCACAGATCAATCATCAGTTTTTCGTTGTTACCCCTTATGTATGCATTGACTCCTGTCTCATATATGCCTTGACCAGGAGGCTACAGCTCATCGAGTGACCGCTTGCTCAAGCCAGTGACGTTAGGCTCAGCTGGTGAGCTTTGCTCAAACCACATGAGCTATGCTCAAGCTGTCGCCCTTGGGATCCCAAACCTGTGTCCTCCTCATTCCAGGCAAATTCTCTAAGCACTGCACCTTTACCTTCTCAGGCTTTGAACATTTTTTCTTTTAATTTCTCTGGATTTTACTTTGTATCCTGGTTCTTATTATGGGTGGAAAGGCTGTGTATTTTAACGTTTTCTTGCCCTAAAATATATTCATCACTATGTTTTTCTATAGGTTTCCTTATCTAGTTTATATTTCCATTAATGTTAAGGTATTTTGAAACTTGAATTGTGATTTTGACAGAAGGAGGTAAATTAGGAGTGAATTTCCTTACGTTCAGAAAAAAGATTTTTAGATAGTTTCTATTACTGTTTACTATTTTAAGTGTAATGACAACAAGAAACATGCTTTATATCATTTCAAAGGTTCGAGATAGTGGAAACATGCTTGAAAGAATGTACATGATTATCTGTGGTAAATGTTTTCCAAGTGCGCTTCCCTGCTGCCACCTCGTGTGCACCTTGAGAATAACAGCTCAGATCAGTTCACCTAGAAAAATACATCAGTTGGGTTTTGTGCATTATCTATCAAAGTTAAATCTAAGTCTATCTAAAAGAAACTTTTATAACTTGTAAATATAAGGAATTTCTAGTTACTGCGTGCTACTTCTTTCAACATTAATTGTAGTGAAAGCAAGAGTATATTTGGTATCATTTCAATCCTCTAAGTTTGGCTGGAACTTGCTCCATAGGTCATAAAATAATGTTCTCTGTTACATGTGCTTCTCTTTTGCCACCTCATGTGCATCTTGGGAATCACGCATCAGTACAGGTCCAAAGGAATAGTTTGGTAGAGAGCATTGTCTTTAAACGTTGATTCCAATTTGTTGTTTCTGTAAAGATTTTGTGTGTTTCTAGTTGTTTGTTTTCTGAAAATCTCTTGGTTCATCTTGATTTCCTTTTTTCCTTCCAGCTATTCTTTAATACAACCTTTGAAAGTGCCCATCATATACCAGGCACTGTGGTAGGAACTCATGTCTTTGCACTCAATGACCTCCCATTCTACTCTTTAACTTCTGTCTTTTGAATTTCTTTTATATCTACTTCGTGTTTTTAAATAGGATGTGTTTTAATTTGACAAGTATGTTGAATTTTAACAGCTTTTTTATTATAAAAACATATTCTTATTGCAGAAGTACAAGAAAAATGATCTCAAAAACAACAAAACCGAATTTTCATACAGATATATCTACTGTTAATATTAGGACATTTAATTTCTATATTCTTTGTGTACCTATTATATTTTTCTCTAGATATATATATTCAGGTACTTTGGTGTGTGTTCATCTGTGTGTACAGATGTGCATTGCACATGAGCATATCTCTCTTTGTCAACAGTGTCTGTCATTTGTCCATATCTGTGTATGTATGCAAATGACTATTTATTCATTCATTCAGGAAACACTTATTGTATTTCTATTATGTGCCAGGCACTCTGCTCGACACTGGTTGCCTATAATGAATGAGACAGACTCACTTTCTCTCCTTATAAATACTACACTGTCATGGGGTAGACAGAAAAAATATATCCTTAAATAAAATAATCATAAGGTGTGCGTGACCATTTGGTGGCCCTGTGGATAGAGCATCGGACTGCGATGTGGAAGGACTCAGGTTCGAGAACCCGATGTCGCCAGCTTGTGCGCGGGCTCATCTGGCTTGAGCAAAGAGCTCACCAGCTTAGACCCAAGGTCGCTGGCTCCAGCAGGGGGTTACTCGGTTGGCTGAAGGCCCGCGGTCAAGGCACATGTGAGAAAGCAATCAATGAACAACTAAGAAGCCGCAACGCACAACGAGAAACTGATGATTGATGCTTCTCATTTCTCTCTGTTCCTGATTGTCTGTCCCTGTCTATCTCTGCCTCTGTAAAAAAATAATAATAATAATGATCATATATTTTAAGAAGCACTGAATTTGGTAATGCAATATCTTTTATGTCAGTTATGATTTATTGTGGCGAGGTTCAGTATTTAAGTTTCTCAGAAGGCAGAGCTGAGAAAGAAGTCTTGATTTACCAGCTATGCGTGTTCCGAGGTATAAACTTGAGAAAATATAGAAGTTATGAAACAAAGATCCTGGGAGGTGTTCTGTGAGCAAAAGATTATTGCTTTTATGTGGTGACCAATGCTCAGATAAATTTTGATGTCCAATCCTTAGGAGGGCTCTCAGTCTGCACTGCTGCCATGGCACAAGAGAAATTGCATGTTAGAAAAGGGGTCACTTTGTGTTAAACAATTAGAAATACTGTTCATGCCACTGAATGTCAAGAGCCAAAATATACTTCTGGTATTGTAACCACAGCAGACTAGATTATCATTTTATTTTTTAATTACCTCTGGATTTCTCTAGTAAATTTTTTCCCCAGAGAAAATGTCTTGCTCTCAGCAGAGAGCTCAGTAGTTAAAGCATCACACCCATATGCTAATGTCATAGGTTTGCTCCTGGGTCAAGGCACATTCAGAAACAGATTGATGTTTCTGACTATCTGTCTGTCATTTCTGCCCTTTATCCTGCCTCTAACATGAATACATAAATTAAATAAAAAATAACAATGGCTTTTTTGTTGTGGTTTTGCTGCTTAAATTGCATAGAAAAATGAGTTATATTTTTCAAAATCTCAACCCAAGTGGAAGGTTGTAAACTACCATTTTCCCCTATCTATAAGAAGCATACCTACATAAGATGCACCTTAATTCTGAGGCACAAATTGAGAAAATCATAACAATTGCAAATAAACAGGTAATGCAAGAAAAATAAAATAATACATCCACTCTATAAGACACAACCAAGTTTCTAAACCCACATTTTTTCAAAAAAAGCTTGCTCAAGCCAGTGAGGTTAGGGTCAAGGTGGTGAGCTTTGCTCAAACCACATGAACCTATGCTCAAGCTGTCACCCTTTGGGATCCCAAACCTGTGTCCTCATTCCGTGAAATTTCGCTAACCACTGCGCCATTATATGCTCAGGCTTTGAATATTTTTTTTTAATTTCTCTGGATTTTATTTTGTATCCTGGTTCTTACTATGGGTGGAAAGTCTGTGTATTTTAAGTTTTTCTTGCCCTAAAATATATTCATCACTATATTTTTCTATACGTTTCCTTATCTAGTTTTTATTTCCATTAATTTTAAGGTATTTTGAAACTTGAATTGTGATTTTGAGGGGAGGGGGTAGTTTAGGAGTGAAATTCCCTACGTTGAGAAAAGAAATTTTTAGATAGTTTCTATTAATGTTTACTATTTTAAGTGTAATGACAACAAGAAACATGCTTTATATCATTTCAAAGATTCGAGGTAGCTGAAACTTGCTTGAAAGAACATACATGATTATCTGTGGTAAATGTTTTCCAAGTGCGCTTTCCTGCTGCCACCTCGTGTGCACCTTGAGAATAGCAGCTCACATCAGTTCACCTAAAAAAATACATCAGTTTGGTGTTGTGCATTATCTATCAATGTTAAATCTAAGTCTATCTAAAAGAAACTTTTATAACTTGTAAATATAAGTAATTTCTAGTTACTCCATGCTACTTCTTTCAATGTTAACTGTAGTGAGAGCAAGAGATATACTTGGTATCATTTCAATACTCTAAGCTTGGCTGGAACTTGCTCTATAGAACATACAATAATGTTCTCTGTTACATGTGCTTCTCTGTTGCCACCTCATGTGCATCTTGGGAAACACGCATCAGTACAGGTCCAAAGGAATAGTTTGCTAGAGAGCATTGTCTTTAAACGTTGATTTCAATTTGTTGTTTCTGTAAAGATTTTGTGTATCTCTAATTGTTTGTTTTCTGAAAATCTCTCGGTTCATCTTGATTTTCTTCTTTCCTTCCAGCCATGCTTTCATACAACCTTTGAAAGTGCCCATCATATACCAGGCCCTGTGGTAGGAACTCATGTCTTTGCACTCAATGACCTCCAATTCTACTCTTTTAACTTCTGTCTTTTGAATTTCTTTTTTTTTTTTCACTTTTCCGAAGCTGGAAACAGGGAGAGACAGTCAGACAGACTACCGCATGCTCCCGACCGAGATTCAACTGGCACGCCCTTTAGGGGCGAGGCTCTGCCCACCAGGGAATGATGCCCTGCCCATTCTGGGCATCATCATGTTGTGACCAGAGCCACTCTAGCAACTGAGGCAGAGGCCAAAGAGCAATCACCAGCACCAGGGTCATCCCCGCTCCAATGGAGCATTGTCTGTCGGAGGGGAAGAGAGAGACAGAGAGGAAAGTGCAGCAGAAAGGTGGAGAAGCAAATGGGCACTTCTCCTTTGTGCCCTGTCCAGGAATCGAACCTGGGTCCTCCACACGCTAGGCCGATGCTCTACCGCTGAGCCAACCGGCCAGGGCTTGAAATTCTTTTATATCTACTTCGTGTATTTTAATTGGGTGTGCTTGGGTTTGACATGGATGTTAAATTTTAATGGATATTTTAGTATAAAAAATATATTCTTATTGAAGAAGTGCCAGAAAAATGATCTCAAAAACAACAAAACCAAATTTTCATACAGATATATCTACTGTTAATATTAGGACATTAAATTTCCATATTCTTTGTGAACCTATTATATTTTTCTCTAGATATATATGCTAAGGTATTTTGGGTGTGTGTACATCTGTGTGTATAGATGTGCATTGCACATAACATATCTCTCTGTGTCAACACTGTCTGTCATTTGTGCATATCTCTGTATGTATGCAAATGACTATTTATTCATTCCTTCAGGAAACACTTATTGTATTTCTATTAGGTTCCAGGCACTCTGCTCGACACTGGTTGCCGATAATGAATGAGACAGACTCATTTTCTCTCCTTATGAATACTACACTGTCATGGGGTAGACAGAAAAAAATATATACTTAAATAAAATAATCATAAGGTGTGCCTGACCAGGTGGTGGCACAGTGGATAGAGGGTCGGACTGGTGTGCGAAAGGACCCAGGTTCGAGACCCCGATGTCGCCAGCTTGAACGCGGTCTCATCTGGCTTGAGCAAAGAGCTCACCAGCTTAGACCCAAGGTCGCTGGCTGCAGCAGGGGGTTACTTGGTCTGCTGAAGGCCCGCGGTCAAGGCACATGTGAGAAAGCAATAAATGAACAACTAAGAAGCTGCAATGCACAATGAGAAACTGATGATTGATTCTTCTAAAATCTCTCCATTCCTATCTGTCTGTCCCTGTCTATCTCTGCCTCTGTAAAAAATATAATAATAATAATAATAATAATAATAATAATAATAAATTGTAACAAGCACTGAATTTGGTAATGCAATATCTTTGTTGTCAGTTTATTGATTTATTGTGGCGAGGTTCAGTATTTAAATTTCTCAAAAGGCAGAGCTGAGAAATAAGTCTTGGTTTACCAGCATTGCGTGTTCCCAGTTATAAAATTGAGAAAATATAGAAGTTATGAAACAAAGGTCCTGGGAGGTGTTCTGTGAGCAAAAGATCCTTGCTTTTATGTGGTGACCAATGCTCAGATAAATTTTGATGTCCAATATTTCGGAGGGCTCTCAGTCTCCACTGCTGGAATGGCACAAGAGAAATTGCATTTTAGGAAAGGGGTCACTTTGTGTTAAACAATTAGAAATAGTGTTCATGCCCATGAATGTCAAGAGCCAAAAAAATACTTCTGGTATTGTAACCATAGCAGACTAGATTATCATTTTATTTTTGAATTACCTCTGGTTTTCTCTAGTAAAATTTTTCCCCAAAGACAATGTCTTGCTCTCATCAGAGAGCTCAGTAGTTAAAGCATCACACCCATATGCTAATATCATAGGTTTTCTCCTAGGTCAAGGCACATACAAAAACAGATTGACGTTTCTGCCTATTTGTCTGTCATTTCTGCACTTTCTCCTGCCTCTAGCATGAATAAATAAATAAAAGAAAAAATAACAATGGCTTTTTGTTGTGGTTTTGCAGCTTAAATTCCATAGAAGACTGAGTTATGTTTTTAAAAATCTCACCCCAAGTGGAAGGTTGTAAACTACCATATTCCCCTATGTATAAGAAGCCTACCTATATAAGATGCACCTTAATTTTGAGGCACAAATTCTGAGAAAATCATAACAATTTTGAATAAACAGTTAATGCAAGAAAAATAAAATACTATAACCACTCTATATGATGGAACCAGGTTTCTAACCCCACATTTTTTCAAAAAAAGTTGAGTGTTCTACATGGAGAAATATGGTATACACCCTCCAAATGTTTCTGTGAACATTTCATTTTTTCTTTTTTCTTTTTTTTTTTTTTTTTACAGAGACAGGGAGAGAGTCAGGAAGAGGGATAGATAAGTACACAAAGACAGAAATTGAGAGAGTTTATATTATGTGCCAGGTCACAGATCAATCATCAGTTTTTCGTTGTGTCCCCTTATGTGTTCATTGACTCCTGTCTCATATGTGCCTTGACCAGGGGGCTACAGCTGATCGAGTGACAGCTTGCTTAATCCAGTGACGTTAGGCTCAAGCTGGTGAGCTTTGCTCAAACCACATGAGCCTATGCTCAAGCTGTCACCCTTGGATCCCAAACCTGTGTCCTCCTCATTCCAAGCAAATTCTCTAACCACTGCGCCATTACCTGCTCAGGCTTTGAACAGTTTTTTCTTTTAATTTCTCTGGATTTTATTTTGTATCCTGGTTCTTACTATGGGTGAAAAGGCTGTGTATTTTAAGGTTTTTTACCCTAAAATATATTCATAACTATATTTTTCTATACGTTTCCTTATCTAGTTTTTATTTCCATTAATTTTAATGTATTTTGAAACTTGAATTGTGATTTTGAGGGGAGGGGGTAATTTAGGAGTGAATTTCCTTACGTTCAGAAAAGGGATTTTTAGATAGTGTCTATTACTGTTTACTATGTTAAGTTTAATGACAACAAGAAACATGCTTTATATCATTTTAAAGGATCGAGGAAGTTGAAACTTGCTAGAAAGAACGTACAGGATTATCTGTGGTAAATGTTTTCCAAGTGCGCTTCCCTGCTGCCACCTCGTGTGCACCTTGAGAATAACAGCTCAGATCAGTTCACCTAAAAAAATACATCAGTTGGGTTTTGTGTATTATCTATCAATGTTAAATCCAAGTCTATCTGAAAGAAACTTTTATAACTTGTAAATATAAAGAATTTCTAGTTATTGCGTGCTACTTCTTTCAACGTTAACTGTAGTGAAAGCAAGAGATATACTTGGTATCATTTCAATCCTCTAAGGTTGGCTGGAACTTGCTTCATAGAACATACAATAATGTTCTCTGATACATGTGCTTCTCTGTTGCCACCTCATGTGCATCTTGAAAATCATGCATCAGTACAGGTCCAAAGAAATAGTTTGCAAGAGAGCATTGTCTTTAAACGTTGATTTCAATTTGTTGCTTCTGTAAAGATTTTGTGTATCTCCAGTTGTTTGTTTTCTGAAAATCTCTCGGTTCATCTTGATTTCCTTCTTTCCTTCCAGCCATGTTTTCATACAACATTTAAAAGTGCTAATCATATACCAGGCACTGTGCTAGGAACTCATGTCTTTGCATTCAATGACCTCCCATTCTACTCTTTTAACTTCTGTCATTTGAATTTTTTTTTTCACTTTTCCGAAACTGGAAACAGGGAGAGACAAACAGATTTTCGCATGCGCCCGACCAGCATCCACCTGGCACGCCCACCAGGGGAATTCTCTGCCCACCAGAGGGCGATGCCCTGCCCATTGTGGGCATCATGATACTGTGACCAGAGCCACTCTAGCTCCTGTGGCAGAGGCCCCAGTGCCATCCTCAGTGCCCGGGCCATCCCCGCTTCAATGGAGCATTGGCTGCAGGAGGGGAAGAGAAAGACAGAAAGGAAAGCGCGGCAGAGAAGGGAGAAGCAAATTGGCGCTTCTCCTGTGTGCCTGGTCCAGGAATCGAACCTGGGTCCTCTGCACACTAGGCAGATGCTCTACCGCTGAGCCAACTGGCCAGGGCTTGATTTCTTTTATATCTACTTCATGTATTGTAAATAGGATGTGCTTTGATTTGACAAGTATGTTGAATTTTAACAGCTTTTTTATTATAAAAAACGTATTCTTATTGCAGAAGTGCAAGAAAAATGATCTCAAAAACAACAAAACCAAATTTTTATACAGATATATCTACTGTTAATATTAGGACATTTAATTTCCATATTCTTTGTGTACCTATTATATTATTCCCTAGATATATATGCTCAGGTACTTTGGGTGTGTCTACACCTGTGTGTATAGATGTGCATTGCACATAGCATATCTCTCTGTGTCAACACTGTCTGTCATTTGTGCATATCTCTGTATGTATGCAAATGACTATTTATTCATTCCTCCAGGAAACACTTATTGTATTTCTATTATGTGCCAGGCACTCTGCTCGACACTTGTTGCCTATAATGAATGAGACAGACTCACATTCTCACCTTATGAAAACTACACTGTCATGGGGTAGACAGAAAAATATATATACTTAAATAAAATAATCATAAGGTGTGCCTGACCAGGTGGTGGCGCAGTGGATAGAGCATCGAACTTGGATGCGAAAGGACCCAGGTTCGAGACCCCGATGTCGCCAGCTTGATCACGGGCTCATCTGGCTTGAGCAAAGAGCTCACCAGCTTAGACCCAAGGTCGACGGCTCCAGCAGGGGGTTACTTGGTCTGCTGAAGGCCCGTGGTCAAGGCACATGTGAGAAAGCAATCAATGAACAACTAAGAACCCGCAATTCGCAACGAGAAACTGATGATTGATTCTTCTAAAATCTCTCCATTCCTATCTGTCTGTCCCTGTCTATCTCTGCCTCTGTAAAAAATATAATAATAATAATAATAATAATCATAAGTTGTAACAAGCACTGAATTTGGTAATGCAATATCTTTGTTGTCAGTTTATTGATTTATTGTGGCGAGGTTCAGTATTTAAATTTCTCAGAAGGCAGAGCTGAGAAATAAGTCTTGGTTTACCAGCAATACGTGTTCCCAGGTATAAAATTGAGAAAATATAGAAGTTATGAAACAATGGTCCTGGGAGGTGTTCTGTGAGCAAAAGACTCTTTCTTTTATGTGGTGACCAATGCTCAGATAAATTTTGATGTCCAATTCTTCGGAGGGCTCTCGATCTCTACTGCTGCCATGGCACAAGAGAAATTGCATGTTAGGAAAGGGGTCACTTTGTGTTAAACATTTAGAAGTAGTGTTCATGCCCA
The DNA here is from genome assembly GCF_036850995.1 of Saccopteryx leptura. Taxonomy (NCBI): domain Eukaryota; kingdom Metazoa; phylum Chordata; class Mammalia; order Chiroptera; family Emballonuridae; genus Saccopteryx; species Saccopteryx leptura. Next base: position 15,506 of record NW_027095747.1, read on the forward strand.
TGAATGTCAAGAGCCAAAAAAATACTTCTGGAAATGTAACCACAGCAGACTAGATTATCATTTTATTTTTGAATTACCTCTGGTTTTCTCTAATAAATTTTTTCCCAAACACAATGCTTTGCTCTCCGCAGAGAGCTCAGTAGTTAAAGCATCACACCCATATGCTAATGTCATAGGTTTGCTCCTGGGTCAAGGCACATACAGAAACATATTGAGGTTTCTGACTATCTGTCTGTCATTTCTGCCCTTTATCCTGCCTCTAGCATGAATAAATAAATAAAAGAAAAAATAACAATGGCTTTTTGTTGTGGTTTTGCAGCTTAAATTCCATAGAAGACTGAGTTATGTTTTTAAAAATCTCACCCCAAGTGGAAGGTTGTAAACTACCATATTCCCCTATGTATAAGAAGCCTAACTATATAAGATGCACCTTAATTTTGAGGCACAAATTTTGAGAAAATCATAACAATTGCAAATAAACAGGTAATGCAAGAAAAATAAAATACTACAACCACTCTATAAGACGCAACCAGATTTCTAACCCCACATTTTTTCAAAAAACATGAGTCTTCTACATGGAGAAATATGGTATACACCCTCCAAAAGTTTCTGTGAACATTCCACTTTTTCTTTTTCTTTTTTTTATACAGACAGAGAGAGAGTCAGAGAGAGGGATAGATAGGTACACACAGACAGAAATTGAGAGAGTTTATATTATATGCCAGGTCACAGATCAATCATCAGTTTTTCGTTGTGCCCCCTTATGTGTTCATTGACTTATGTCTCATATGTGCCTTGACCAGGGGGCTACAGCTGATCGAGTGACCGCTTGCTCAATCCAGTTACGTTAGGATCAAGCTGCTGAGCTTTGCTCAAACCACTTGAGCCTATGCTCAAGCTGTCGCCCTTAGGATCCCAAACCTGTGGACTCCTCATTCCGGGAAAATTCTCTAACCACTGCGCAATTACCTGCTCAGGCTTTGAACATTCTTTTCTTTTAATTTCTCTGGATTTTATTTTGTATCCTGGTTCTTACTATGGGTGGAAATTCTGTGTATTTTAAGGTTTTCTTGCTCTAAAATATATTCATCACTATAATTTTCTATAGGTTTCCTTATCTAGTTTTTATTTCCATTAATTTTAAGGTATTTTGAAACTTGAATTGTGATTTTGAGGGGAGGGGGTACTATAGGAGTGAATTTCCTTACAGTCAGAAAAGGGATTTTTAGATAGTTTCTATTACTGTTAACTATTTTAAGTGTAATGACAACAAGAAACATGCTTTATATCATTTCAAAGGTTCGAGGTATTTGAAAATTGCTTGAAAGAACATACAGGATTATCTGTGGTAAATGTTTTCCAAGTGTGCTTCTCTGCTGCCACCTCGTGTGTACCTTGAGAATAACAGCTCAGATCAGTTCACCTAGAAATATACATCAGTTGGGTGTTGTGCATTATCTATCAATTTTAAATCCAAGTCTACCTAAAAGAAACTTTTATAACTTGTAAATATAAGGAATTTCTAGTCACTGTGTGCTACTTCTTTCAACGTTAATTGTAGTGAAAGCAAGAGATATACTTGTTATCATTTCATTCCTCTAAGATTGGCTGGAACTTGCTCCATAGAACATACAATAATGTTCTCTGTTACATGTGCTTCTCTGTTGCCACCGCATGTGCATCTTAGGAATCACACATCAGTACAGGTCCAAAGGAATAGTTTGCTAGAGAGCATTGTCTTTAAACATTGATTTCAATTTGTTGTTTCTGTAAAGATTTTGTTTATCTCTAGTTGTTTGTTTTCTGAAAATCTCTCGGTTCATCTTGATTTCCTTCTTGCCTTCCAGCCATGCTTTCATACAACCTTTGAAAGTGCCAATCACATACCAGGCACTGTGCTAGGAACTCATGTGTTTGCACTCAATGACTCTTTTAACTTCTGTTTTTTGAATTTTTTGTCCAAAGCTGGAAACAGGGAGAGACAGTAAGACAGACTCCCACATGTGCCCGACCAGGATCCACCTGGCATGCCCACCAGGGGCGACACTCTACCCACCAGGGGGCGATGCGCTGCCCATCCTGGGCGTCATGATGTTGCGACCAGAGCCACTCTAGTGCCTGAGGCAGAGGCCACAGAGCCATCTCCAGAGTCCTGGCCATCCCCACTCCAATGGAGACTTGGCTGCGGGAGGGGAAGGAAGAGACAGAGAGAAAAGCATGGCGGAGGGGTGGAGAAGCAAGTGGGTGCTTCTCCTGCATGCCCTGTCCAGGAATCAAACCTGGGTCCTCCGCACGCTAGGCCGACGCTGTACCACTGAGCCAACCGGCCAGGGCTTGAATTTCTTTTATATCTACTTCGTGTACTGTAAATAGGATGTGCTTTGATATGACAAGTATGTTGAATTTTAACAGCTTTTTTATTATAAAAAACGTATTCTTATTGCAGAAGTTCAAAAAAAATGATCTCAAAAACAAAAAAAACAAATATTCATACAGATATATCTACTGTTAATATTAGGACAGTTAATTTCCATATTCTTTGTGTACCTATTATATTTTTCTCTAGAAATATATGCTCAGGTACTTTGGGTGTGTCTACACCTGTGTGTATAGATGTGCATTGCATATAGCATATCTCTCTGTGTCAACACTGTCTGTCATTTGTGCATATCTGTGTATTGACTGCAAATGACTGTTTATTCATTCATTCAGGAAACACTTATTGTATTTCTATTATGTGCCAGGCACTCTGCTCAACACTGGTTGCCTATAATGAATGAGACAGACTCCCTTTCTTACCTTATGAATACTACACTCTCATGGGTTAGACAGAAAAAAATATATACTTAAATAAAATAATCATAAGGTGTGCCTGACCAGGTGGTGGCGCAGTGGATAGAGCATCAGACTGGGATGCGGAAGGACCCAGGTTCGAGACCCCGATGTCGCCAGCTTGAGCATGGGCTCATCTGGCTTCAGCAAAGAGCTCACCAGCTTAGACCCAAGGTAGCTGGCTCCAGCAGGGGATTACTGGGTCTGCTGAAGGCCCGCGGTCAAGGCACATGTGAGAAAGCAATCAATGAACAACAAAGAAGCCACAATGTGCAACGAGAAACTGATGATTGATGCTTCTCATCTCTCTCCATTCCTATCTGTCTGTCCCTGTCTATCTCTGTCTCTGTAAAAAATATAATAATAGAGTGACGTCACGGAAATGGCGCCGTGAGCAGCATGTCCGACAGATCTCCCCAAAATCACAACAAATTTATCAACTAGAAACAGGAAAATTTATCTTCGGAGCAAACTGAAAGCAATAGGACTGTTATCACTCGAATCTGAGAGACGAGGGTGTGGAGGAAGCTACCCCAGGGACGTTCACTCAAGCCGTGAGAAAGTGCGCCAGTGGTAAGTCATCCCGCACTCGGAAGCCGCCGCCAGCCGCTGCCGCCGCCAGCCCGGGTCGGTTGCAGAACGAGCGGCGAGCAGCTGCTGGCGCGCTCCCGGTCTGGTTGCAGACCGAGCATTGCAGACCGAGCACCGCTAACGTTCCCAGCGGCCCGCGCACGGGGAGCGGGAGAGGCCCCAGGGCGGTATTCCCTACTTGGGAGATTCTCTCCGCGGGCGGGGCACCTCACCCAGCCATTCAAGCTAACAATCAAGCGTTGGGGGAGGGGCGCGCACAGGCAGCCTGAAATACCTTCGGGAGCACAGCTGCGACCCAATTACTAAAATTAACTTAACCCGTGAAATCTGCGCACCCTCGGTTCTAATTGATAAGATCTCTCTCAGTTCACCGACCCAAGACAAGAGGCTTGATATTTTTTGGTGCCTCTCGCTAAAGGGGCGGGGGCAACTTCTGATTGATAGAGCCTCCATATTCAGGGATAAACGCTAACAAGAAGGACTTGGCAGATAATAAGATCTATAGCACACTAGTCGCAAGCAGAGACTATTCCCTCTTCTTACCGGCCAAAACAGGCTACAAAGTGTGGAAAGCCTGGGTTGAGAGGTCCAACGGAATGCTAGGCGCTGAACAATCACCTTGACAACAATTGACTCCCACCCCCGCCTGATTACACTGGAGGCCCTGACTGTCAGAGCCCTTCCCAGAGCCTTGCACTGAGTGGGGATAGAGTGGGGATTTCCCAGCTCTTTGAGCCTCTTACTCCCCAGACAGAAGCAGTGGCAGCCTTGTGGCTGGATCGCCAGGCTGCTGGTTCGGGAAGGGGGGACTGGGAGAGAGAATCCACGAAGGCGAACTCTCTCGTCGGTAGACCCTGCAGACGCCGGCAGGCCTTGACTACCAGCAAGACTAAAGCCAATTGTGTGACATTGCCGTAGAACCCCATTAATTGCAAGTCCCTGCCTGGGTGTGGCGCAGGGGCAGGGCCTGGGGTGCAGAGTCGCCGACCGGGAAGAGGGAGAGAGGAGAAGGAGGAAGAGGTTGACATCTCAAAATCAGGAAAAATCCACAGACTTTGCAGCTTGTTCCACTGTTTGTTTGTTTTTTTTGTTGTTGTTGTTGTTGTTTGTTCCTTCTATCTTATTGCCTTTATTTCCTCCACCTCAGTCCTTCTATTCTCTGCCCATCTTATGCTTCCCTTTTCTTGAACTACACTACCCATAAGTGTTACATTTTATTTCTCTTCTTCATCCTCACCCTCCTTTGGGGTTATACTCCAGGACACTTAATTCTCACTCTCTCCTCTTTTGTTTTTTTTTGCCTTATTTTGTTTTTTTTCTCTTCCTTTTTTATTTCTTCCTTCGTTTTTCTCTTTTTCTTATTTTTTCCTTTCTATTTGTTTTTTCTTTTCTTGTTTTACTTTCCTCCCATTTAATCCTCAATCACGAACAAATTAGTTAATTTGGGACTCAAGGTTTTTTTTGGCTTTGTTTTTCTTTTTCGGTTTTGTTTTTGTTTTTTTCTGGTTGGTTTGTTTTTGTGGCATTTTGGGTCCTCCCAACCCAAGGTCTCCATTGTATTTGGTCTTTGCTCCACTTAATACAACGTATTTTTACTTATTATTTTTATTTTTTCTTCTTGATTATTCCTTTTTTTGTCCTTTTTTCTGGTTCCCTCTTGTCCCTCTCATTATATCTCTTGGTTGACCGTCACCCGCAGGCAGATCAACTTATGCTTGTCTAAGATTTTCTTCCTTTTTTTTTTTTTTTTTATTTATTTTTTTTATTTTTTGCCCCCTTGAACTCTACACCGCAAACCAGGCCCTCCATTATAGGCACGATATTTCCCTGAGGAGGGGAAAGGAGGGAAGGAGAACAAAGAAAAAAAAAGGGGGAAATAATAAATTATTACTGCTTTTTTTTGTGGGGTGTTTTACCCTTTGTTTTTTGTTTTTTATTTTGTTTTTTGTTTTTTTGTTTTTGTTTTTGTTTTTTTTGTTTTTTTTGTTTTTTTGTTTTTTACTTTTTACTCTTTATTAATTCTAATTAGTGCTATCAACAAGACCACCCTCAGATGCCAATAAGAAAGAGGAAATCGAATATTATGGATACAAAAGAAAGAGAGGTAACACAAATAGATGTGGAAAAATCTATGGAGAAAAGACTTAACATATTGGAAGACTTGGAGCTAAATGACAGAGAATTTAAAATAGAAATCTTAAAAATACTCAGAGATATACAAGAAAACACGGAAAGGCAATATAGGGAGATCAGAAAACAACTCAATGAACACAAAGAATATATTACCAAGGAAATTGAAACTATAAAAACAAATCAAACAGAAATGAAAAACTAAATTCATGAGCTGAAAAACGAGGTAACAAGCTTAGCTAGCAGAACAACCCAGATTGAAGATAGGATTAGTGAAATAGAAGACAAACAACTTGAGGCACAACAGAGAGAAGAAGAAAGAGACTCAAAAATAATAAAAACGAGAAAGCCCTACAGGAATTATCTGACTCCATCAGAAAGAATAACATAAGAATAATAGGTATATCAGAGGGAGAAGAGAAAGAAAATGGAATGGAGAATATACTCAAACAAATAATAGACGAGAACTTCCCAAGCCTGTGGAAAGAACTAAAGCCTCAAATTCAAGAAGCAAACAGAACACCGAGTTTTCTTAACCCCAACAAACCCACTCCAAGGCACATCATAATAAAGATGACACAAACCAATGACAAAGAAAAAATTCTCAAGGCAGCCAGGGAAAAGAAGAGTACAACATATAAAGGAAGGCCTATTATATTATCATCAGATTTCTCAGCAGAAACTCTACAAGCTAGAAGAGAGTGGACCCCAATATTTAAAGCCCTGAAAGAGAGGAACTTTCAGCCAAGAATACTATACCCATCAAAGCTATCCTTCAAGTATGAAGGAGATATAAAAACATTCACAAATACAGAAAAGATGAGAGAATTTATCACGAGAAAGCCCCCACTCCAGGAAATACTAAAGGGGGTTTTCCAACCAGATTCAAAGAACAAAAGAAAACAACACCACAAGTAACAGCTCCACCAAGAACACAATAAAACCAAATTTAAACTGTGACAACAAAGGAAAAAAAAGGGGGGAGAGAATGGAGATTAACAGTAGCAAAGGACGATGAAGTGCAGAAATACTTATAAGATAGGGTACTACAATGAATATGGTAGGTACCCTTTTCATTACTTAATGGTAACCACCCTAGAAAAAACCACCACAAAAACACATGACTTAAAAAAGGTAGCAACAGAGGAAAGAAGTATGGAACACAAACAAACAGAAACAAATGATAGAAAAAAAAAAAGAGAAGAATCAAACTAGATACAAAACTAACAGAAAGCAATTTATAAAATGGCAGTAGGGAACCCACAAGTGTCAATAATTACACTAAATGTAAATGGATTAAACTTACCAATAAAAAGACACAGAGTAGCAGAATGGATTAAAAAAGAAAATCCAACTATATGCTGCCTACAAGAAACACATCTAAGCAACAAGGATAAAAATAAATTCAAAGTAAAAGGCTGGAAAACAATACTCCAAGCAAACAACACCCAAAAAAAAGCAGGTGTAGCAATACTCATATCTGATAATGCTGACTACAAGACAGAAAAAGTACTCAAATCAAAAATGGTCACTTCATAATGATTAAGGGGACACTGAATCAAGAAGACATAACAATCCTTAATATATATGCACCAAACCAAGGAGCACCAAAATATATAAGACAGCTACTTATTGACCTTAAAACAAAAACTAACAAAAATACAATCATACTTGGAGACCTCAATACTCCGCTGACGGCTCTAGATCGGTCATCCAAACAGAGAATCAATAAAGATATAGTGGCCTTGAACGAAATACTAGAACACCTGGATATGATAGACATCTACAGGACACTTCATCCCAAAGCGACAGAGTATACATTTTTCTCTAGTGTACATGGAACATTCTCAAGAATTGACCATATGTTGGGCCACAAAGACAATATCAGCAAATTTAGAAAAATTGAAATTGTACCAAGCATATTTTCTGATCATAAAGCCTTGAAACTAGAATTCAACTGTAAAAAAGAGGGGGAAAAACCCACAAAAATGTGGAAACTAAACAACATACTTCTAAAAAATGAATGGGTCAAAGAAGAAATAAGCGCAGAGATCAAAAGATACATACAGACAAATGAAAATGAAAATACGACATATCAGAATCTCTGGGATGCAGCAAAAGCAGTAATAAGAGGAAAGTTCATATCACTTCAGGCCTATATGAACAAACAAGAGAGAGCCGAAATAAACCACTTAACTTCACACCTTAAGGAACTAGAAAAAGAAGAACAAAGACAACCCAAAACCAGCCGAAGAAAGGAGATAATAAAAATCAGAGCAGAAATAAATGAAATAGAGAACAGAAAAACTATAGAAAAAATCAATAAAACAAGGAGCTGGTTCTTTGAAAAGATCAACAAAATTGACAAACCCTTAGCAAGACTCACCAAGGAAAAAAGGCACAGGACTCAAATAAATAAAATCCAAAATGAAAGAGGAGAGATCACCACAGACATCATAGATATACAAAGAATTATTGTAGAATACTATGAAAAATTATATGCCACCAAATACAACAATCTAGAAGAAATGGATAAATTCCTAGAACAATACAACCTTCCTAGACTGAGTCATGAAGAAGCAGAAAGCCTAAACAGACCAATCAGCAGGGAGGAAATAGAAAAAACTATTAAAAACCTCCCCAAAAATAAAAGTCCAGGCCCAGACGGTTATACTAGTGAATTCTATCAAATATTCAAAGAAGACTTGGTTCCTATTCTACTCAAAGTCTTCCAAAAAATTGAAGAAGAAGCAATACTTCCAAACACATTTTATGAGGCCAACATAACCCTCATACCAAAACCTGGCAAGGATGGCACAAAGAAAGAAAACTACAGACCAATATCTCTAATGAATACAGATGTTAAAATTCTAAACAAAATACTGGCAAACCGAATACAACAACATATTAAAAAAATAATACATCATGATCAAGTGGGATTCATCCCAGAATCTCAAGGATGGTTCAAAATACGCAAAACGGTTAACGTAATACACTATATCAACAAAACAAAGAACAAAATCCACATGATCTTATCAATAGATGCAGAAAAGGCTTTTGATAAAATACAACACAATTTTATGTTTAAGACTCTCAACAAAATGGGTATAGAAGGAAAATATCTCAACATGATAAAGGCCATATATGATAAACCATCAGCCAACATCATTTTAAACGGCAAAAAACTGAGGACTTTCTACCTTAAATCAGGAACAAGACAGGGTTGTCCACTCTCTCCACTCTTATTTAACGTGGTGCTAGAAGTTCTGGCCAGAGCAATCAGACAAGACAAAGAAATAAAAGGCATCCATATTGGAAAAGAAGAAGTAAAGGTATCACTTTTTGCTGATGATATGATCCTATACATCGAAAACCCGAAGGACTCCACAAAAAGATTATTAGAAACAATAAACCAATACAGTAAGGTCGCAGGATACAAAATTAACATACAGAAGTCCATAGCCTTTCTCTATGCCAACAATGAAATATTAGAAAACGAACTCAAAAAAATAATCCCCTTCACGATTGCAACAAAAAAAATAAAATACCTAGGAATAAACATAACAAAAAATGTAAAGGACCTATATAATGAAAATTACAAAGCATTGTTAAGGGAAATCGAAAAAGATACAATGAGATGGAAAAATATTCCTTGTTCTTGGATAGGAAGAATAAATATAATCAAAATGGCCATATTACCCAAAGCAATATACAAATTTAATGCAATTCCCATCAAAATTCCTATGACATTTTTTAAAGAAATGGAACAAAAAATCATCAGATTTATATGGAACTATAAAAAACCCCGAATAGCCAAAACAATACTAAGGAAAAAGAATGAAGCTGGGGGCATTACAATACCTGACTTTAAACTATATTATAGGGCCACAATAATCAAAACAGCATGGTATTGGCAGAAAAATAGACACTCAGACCAATGGAACAGAATAGAAAGCCCAGAAATAAAACCACATATATATGGTCAAATAATCTTTGATAAAGGGGCCAACAACACACAATGGAGAAAAGAAAGCCTCTTCAACAAATGGTGTTGGGAAAACTGGAAAGCCACATGCAAAAGAATGAAACTCGACTACAGCCTGTCCCCGTGTACTAAAATTAATTCAAAATGGATCAAAGACCTAAATATAAGACCTGAAACAATAAAGTACATAGAAGAAGACATAGGTACTAAACTCATGGACCTGGGTTTTAAAGAACATTTTATGAACTTGACTCCAATGGCAAGAGAAGTGAAGGCAAAGATAAATGAATGGGACTACATCAGAATAAAAAGTTTTTGCTCAGCAAGAGAAACTGATATCAAAATAAACAGACAGCCAACTAAATGGGAAATGATATTTTCAAACAACAGCTCAGATAAGGGCCTAATTTCCAAAATTTACAAAGAACTCATAAAACTCAACAACAAACAAACAAACAATCCAATAAAAAAATGGGAAGAAGACATGAATAGACACTTCTCCCAGGAAGAGATACAAATGGCCAACAGATATATGAAAAAATGCTCAGCTTCATTAGTTATTAGGGAAATGCAAATCAAAACTACAATGAGATACCACCTCACCCCTGTTAGATTAGCTATTATCAACAAGACGGGTAATAGCAAATGTTGGAGAGGCTGTGGAGAAAAAGGAACCCTCATTCACTGTTGGTGGGACTGTAAAGTAGTACAACCATTATGGAGGAAAGTATGGTGGTTCCTCAAAAAACTGCAAATAGAACTACCTTATGACCCAGCAATCCCTCTACTGGGTATATACCCCAAAACCTCAGAAACATTGATACGTGAAGACACATGTAGCCCTATGTTCATTGCAGCACTGTTCACAGTGGCCAAGACATGGAAACAACCAAAAAGCCCTTCAATAGAAGACTGGATAAAGAAGATGTGGCACATATACACTATGGAATACTACTCAGCCATAAGAAACGATGACATCAGATCATTTACAGCAAAATGGTGGGATCTTGACAACATTATAAGGAGTGAAATAAGTAAATCAGAAAAAAACAAGAACTACATGATTCCATACATTGGTGGAACATAAAAATGAGACTAAGAGACATGGACAAGAGTGTGGTGGTTACCAGGGGTGGGTGGAGGGGGGACAGGGGGAGGGTTGGGGGGAGGGGGAGGGGCACAGAGAACTAGATGGAGGGTGGCGAAGGACAATCTGACTTTGGGCGAGGGGTATGCAACATAGTTTAATGACAAGATAACCTGGACATGTTTTCTTTGAATATATGTACCCTGATTTATTAATGTCATCCCATTACCATTAATAAAAATTTATTTAAAAAAAATATATATATATAATAATAATAATAATAATAATCATAAGTTGTAACAAGCACTGAATTTGGTAATGCAATATCTTTGTTGTCAGTTTATTGATTTATTGTGGCGAGGTTCAGTATTTAAGTTTCTCAGAAGTCAGAGCTGAGAAATAAGACTTGGTTTACCAGCAATGCGTGTTCCCATATAAAATTAAGAAAATATAGAAGTTATGAAACAAAGATCCTGGGAGGTGTTCTGTGAGCAAAATATCCTTGCTTTTATGTGGTGACCAATGCTCAGATAAATTTTGATGTCTAATGGTTCGGAGAGCTCTGGGGCTCCACTGCTGTTATGGCACAAGAGAAATTGCATGTTAGGAAAGGGGTCACTTTGTGTTAAACAATTAGAAATAGTGTTCATGCCCATGAATGTCAAGAGCCAAAAAAATGCTTCTGGTATTGTAACTACAGCAGACTAGATTATCATTTTATTTTTGAAATACCTCTGGTTTTCTCTAGTAAATTTTTTCCCCAAACACAATGTCTTGCTCTCAGCAGAGAGCTCAGTAGTTAAAGCATCACACCCATATGCTAATGTCATAGGTTTGCTCCTGGTTCAAGGCACATACAGAAACAGATTGATGTTTCTAACTGTCTTTCATTTCTGCCCTTTATCCTGCCTCTAGCATGAATAAATAAAGAAAAAATAACAATGGCTTTTTGTTGTGGTTTTTGCAGATTAAATTGCATAGAAGAACGAGTTATGTTTTTCAAAATCTCACCCCACGTGGAAGGTTGTAACCTACCATATTCCCCTATGTATAAGAAGCCTACCTATATAAGATGCACCTTAATTTTGAGGCACAAATTTTGAGAAAATCATAACAATTGCGAATAAACAGGTAATGCAAGAAAAATAAAATACTACAACCACTCTATAATACACAACCAGGTTTCTAACCCCACATTTTTTCAAAAAAAGATGAGTATTCTACATGAAGAAATATGGTATAAACCCTCCAAATGTTTCTGTGAACATTCCATTTTTTCTTTTTTTTTTTTTACAGAGACAGTGAGAGAGTCAGGCAGAGGGATAGATAGGTACACACAGACAGAAATTGAGAGAGTTTATATTATGTGCCAGGTCATAGATCAATCATCAGTTTTTCGTTGTGACCCCATATGTGTTCATTGACTTTGTCTCATATGTGCGTTGACCTGGGAGCTACAGCTGATCGAGTGACCGCTTGCTCAAGCCAGTGGTGTAAGGCTCAAGCTGGTGAGCTTTGCTCAAACCACATGAGCCTATGCTCAAGTTGTCACTCTTGGGATCCCAAACCTGTGTCCTCCTCATTCCGGGCAAATTCTCTAACCACTGTGCCATTACCTGCTCAGGCTTTGAACAGTTTTTTCTTTTAATTTCTCTGGATTTTATTTTGTATCCTGGTTCTTACTATTGGTGGAAAGGCTGTGTATTTTAAGGTTTTCTTGCCCTAAAATATATTCATCACTATATTTTTCTATAGGTTTCCTTATCTAGTTTTTATTTCCATTAATTTTAAGGTATTTTGAAACTTGAATTGTGATTTTGAGGGGAGGGGGTAATTTAGGAGTGAATTTCCTTAGTTTCAGAAAAGGGATTTTTAGATAGTTTCTATTACTGTTTACTATTTTAAGTGTATTGACAACAAGAATCATGCTTTATATCATTTCAAAGGTTCGAGGTAGTTGAAACTTGGTTGAAAGAACATGCAGGATTATCTCTGGTAAATGTTTTTCAAGTGCGCTTCCCTGCTGCCACCTCGTGTGCACCTTGAGAATAACAGCTCAGATCAGCTCACCTAGAAAAATACATCATTTGGGTGTTGTGCATTATCTATCAATGTTAAATCCAAGTCTATCTGAAAGAAACTTTTATAACTTGTAAATATAAGGAATTTCTAGTTACTGCATGCTGCTTCTTTCACCGTTAATTGCAGTGAAAGCAAGAGATATACTTGGTATCATTTCAATCCTCTAAGGTTGGCTGGAACTTGCTCCATAGAACATACAATAATGTTCTCTGTTACATGTGCTTCTCTGTTGCCACCTCATGTGCATCTTGGGAAACACGCATCAGTACAGGTCCAAAGGAATAGTTTGCTAGAGAGCATTGTCTTTAAACGTTGATTTCAATTTGTTGTTTCTGTAAAGATTTTGTGTATCTCTAATTGATTGTTTTCTGAAAATCTCTAGGTTCATTTTGATTTCCTTCTTTCCTTCCAGCCATGCTTTCATACAACCTTTGAAAGTGCCCATCATATACCAGGCACTGTGCAAGGAACTCATGTCTTTGCACTAAATGACCTCCCATTCTACTCTTTTAACTTTTGTCTTTTGAATTTCTTTTTTTTTTTTCACTTTTCCGAAGCTGGAAACAGAGAGTGACAGTCAGACAGACTCCCTCATGCACCCGACCAGGATCCACCTGGAACACCCACTAGGGGTGATGCTCTGCCCACCAGGGGGCGATGCCCTGCCCATCCTGGGCGTCTTGATGTTGTGACCAGAGCCACTTTAGCACCTGAAGCAGAGGCCACAGAGCCATCCCCAATGCCCGGGTAATCCCCGCTCCAATGGAGCCTTGGCTCCGGGAGGGAAAGAGAGAGACAGAGAGAAAAGCATGGTGGAGGGGTGGAGAAGCAAATGGGTGCTTCTCCTGTGTGTGCTGGCCAGGAATCGAACCTGGGTCGTCCGCACGCTAGGCCGATGCTCTACCGCTGAGCCAACCGGCCAGGGCTTGAATTTCTTTTATATCTACTTCGTGTATTGTAAATAGGATGTGCTTTGATTTCACAAGTATGTTGAATTTTAACACCTTTTTTTTATAAAAAAAAGTATTGTTATTGCAGAAGTTCAAAAAAAATGATCTCAAAAACAACAAAACCAAATTTTCATACAGATATATCTACTGTTAATAATAGGACAGTTAATTTCCATATTCTTAGTGTACCTATTATATTTTTCTCTAGATATATATATGCTTAGGTACTTTGGGTGTGTCTACATCTGTGTGTATAGATGTGCATTGCACATAGCATTTCTCTCTGTGTCAACACTGTCTGTCATTTGTTCATATCTGTGTATGCATGCAAATGACTGTTTATTCATTCATTCAGGAAACACTTATTGTATTTCTATTATGTGCCAGGCACCCTGCTCGACACTGGTTGCCTATAATGAATGAGACAGACTCACTTTCTCTCCTTATGAATACTACACTCTCATGGGGTAGACAGAAAAAAATATATACTTAAATAAAATAACCATAAGGTGTGCCTGACCAGGTTGTGTCGCATTGGATAGAGCATCAGACTGGGATGCGGTTGGACCCAGGTTCGAGACCCCAATGTCGCCAGCTTGAGCACGGGCTCACCTGGCTTAAGGAAAGAGCTCACCAGCTTAGACTCAAGGTCGCTGGCTCCAGCAGGGGGTTACTGGGTCTGCTGAAGGCCCGCGGTCAAGTCACATGTGAGAAAGCAATAAATGAACAACTAAGAAGCCGCAATGCACAACGAGAAACTGATGATTGATGGTTCTTACCTCTCCATTCCTATCTGTTTGTCCCTGTCTATCTCTGCCTATGTAAAAAATATAGTAATAATAATAATCATAAGTTGTAACAAGCACTGAATTTGGTAATGCAATATCTTTGTTGTCAGTTTATTGATTTATTGTGGCGAGGTTCAGTATTTAAGTTTCTCAGAAGGCAGAGCTGAGAAATAAGTCTTGGTTTACCAGCAATGCGTGTTCCCAAGTATAAAATTGAGAAAATATAGAAGTTATAAAACAAAGATCCTGGGAGGTGTTCTGTGAGCAAAAGATCCTTGCTTTTATATGGTACCAATGCTCAGATAAATTTTGATGTCCAATGCTTTGGAGGGCTCTCAGTCTCCACTGCTGCCATGGCACAAGAGAAATTGCATGTTAGGAAAGGGGTCACTTTGTGTTAAACAATGTGTTCATGCCCCTGAATGTCAAGAGCCCAAAAAATACTTCTGGTACTGTAAGCACAGCAGACTAGATCATCATTTTATTTTTGAATTACCTCTGGTTTTCTCTAGTAAATTTTTTCCCCAAAGAGATGTCTTGCTCTCAGCAGAGAGCTCAGTAGTTAAAGCATCACACCCATATGCTAATGTCATAGGTTTGCTCCTGAGTCAAGGCACATACAGAAACTAATTGATGTTTCTGACTGTCTGTCATTTCTGTCCTTTAACCTGTCTCTAGCATGAATAAATAAATAAAAAATAAATAACAATGGCTTTTTTGTTCTGGTTTTTGCAGCTCAAATTGCATAGAAGAATGAGTTATGTTTTTCAAAATCTCACCCCAAGTGGAAGGTTGTAAACTACCATATTTCCCTATGTATAAGAAGCTTACCTATATAAGATGCGCCTTAATTTTTAGGCACAAATTTTGAGAAAATCATAACAGTTGCAAATAAACAGGTAATGCAAGGAAAATAAAATACTATAACCACTCTATAAGACACAACCAAGTTTCTAACCACACATTTTTTCAAAAAAAGATGAGTCTTCTACATGGAGAAATATGGTATAAACCCTCCAAATGTTTCTGTGAGCATTCCATTTTTTCTTTTTTTTTTTTTTACAGAGACAGGGATAGAGTCAGGCAGTGGGAAAGATAGGTACACACAGACAGAAATTGAGAGAATTTATATTATGTGCCAGGTCACAGATCAATCATCAGTTTTTTGTTGTGACCCCTTATGTGTACATTGACTCTTGTCTCATATGTGCTTGACCAGGGGGCTACAGCTGATCGAGTGACCGCTTGCTCAAGCCAGTGACGTTAGGCTCAAGCTGGTGAGCTTTGCTCAAACCACATGAGCCTATGCTCAAGCTGTCACCCTTGGGATCCCAAACCTGTGTCCTCCTCATTCTGGGCAAATTCTCTAACCACTGCGCCATTACCTGCTCAGGCTTTGAACAGTTTTTTTTTTAATTTCTCTGGATTTTATTTTGTATCCTGGTTCTTACTGTGGGTGGAAAGGCTGTGTATTTTAAGGTTTTCTTGCCCTAAAATATATTCATCACTATATTTTTCTACAGATTTCCTTATCTAGTTTTTATTTCCATTAATTTTAAGGTATTTTGAAACTTGAATTGTGATTTTGAGGGGAGGGGGTAATTTAGGAGTGAATTTCCTTACGTTCAGAAAAGGGATTTTTAGATAGTGTCTATTACTGTTTACTAGTTTAAGTGTAATGACATCAAGAAACATGCATTATATCATTTCAAAGGTTCGAGGTAGTTGAAACTTGCTTGAAAGAACATACAGGATTATCTGTGGTAAATGTTTTCCAAGTGCGCTTCCGTGCTCCCACCTCATATGCACTTTGAGAATAATAGCTCAGATCAGTTCACCTAGAAAAATACATCATTTGGGTGTTGTGCATTATCTATCAATGTTAAATCCAAGTCTATCAAAAAGAAACTTTTATAACTTGTAAATATGAGGAATTTAGAGTTATTGCGTGCTACTTCTTTCAACGTTAATTGTAGTGAAAGCAAGAGATTATACTTGGTATCATTTCAATCCTCTAAGGTTGGCTGGAACTTGTTCCATAGAAGATACAATATTGTTCTCTGTTACATGTGCTTCTCTGCTGCCACCTCATGTGCATCTTGGGAATCACGCATCAGTCCAGGTCCAAAGGAATAGTTTGCTATAGAGCATTGTCTTTAAACATTGATTTCAATTTGTTGTTTCAGTAAAGATTTTGTGTATCTCTAGTTGTTTGTTTTCTGAAAATCTCTCTGTTCATCTTGATTTCCTTCTTTTCTTCCAGCCATGCTTTCATGCAACCTTTGAAAATGCCCATCATATACCAGGCACTATGCTAGGAACTCATGTCTTTGCACTCAGTGACCTCCCATTCTACTTTTTTAATTTTTAATTTCTTTTTTTTTCACTTTTCCGAAGCTGGAAACAAGGAGAGACAGTCAGACAGACTCCCACATTCGCCCTACTGGGATCCACCTGTCACGCCCACCAGGAGTGATGCTCTGCTTACTAGGGTGCGACTTTCCATTCTACTGCTTTTAACATTAAGTGTACAGAAAAGAAGAGATATATTTGTTATTTCAATCCTCTGAACGTGAGTGGAACTTGCTCCATAGCACATACAATAATTGTCTGTGTTACATGGGCTTCTTTGTTTCGACAACATATGCATTTTGGGAATCACATGTCAGTAGAGGTCCAAAGGAGTTGTTTTCTCGAGGGCATTGTCTTTAAACGTTGATTCCAAGGTATCTAAAATAGTTTTGCTAAAGTGTAAGGTTTCACATTTACTAAATTATTTACAAAAGTTAAACAGCTGTTTGCCTCTAAGAAAAATAAATTATAAAAATTAGAATAGAACTCAGTGCTTTTACATGTTGTACCTGTACTGTCTCTGCTTCGAATCACAAAAAGAATGAATTTTTGTTGCTAATAACTGTTCCTTTTCTTCCTTTAAAAACTAGTAAAAATGAATTCACACATATGAATATATATTTTTAAAGCATTTCTTAATGCAATATAATATTATTTATTTAGTTATTCTTTGCATTTGGGTTTCATATAAGAAAAGATTTATGTTATTCGAGTTCATGTGTTACACATGTCTGGTATCAAATTCATGGTATCAAATTAATGGTTACATGGTAGTGTACCTGTACTGCTTTTCCTTAGCATCAATCGCAAAATGAATGAAAGAATATTCTTTCTACTATCTTTTTCTTTTCCCCTCTAAAAAACTAGTAAAAATCAATTCATACTTATGATAATATATATTTTTCACACATTTCTCAATGCATTCTTATATAATTCATTTAGTTATCCTTTGCATGAGGGTTTCATATAAGATGAGTTTGAAGGTATTGTAGTTCATGTGTTACACGTTTCTGGTTTCAAATTCACTGCTGTATTTAAAAAAGTTACATATATGTTTGTTCTACAGGTAAAGCAGTGTAATCAGTCATTGAAATAGGGCTCAGTTTTGATATACAGTAATGTACTTGTACTGCATCTGCTTAGCATCGAAAATGAATGAAAGATTGTTGTATCTACTAACTGTTTTCCTCTGTCAAAAAATAGTAAAAGTCAATTCACACTTATGAATATGTATTTTTAACACATGGCTAAATGCATTTTTAACTCTTTTAGTTATTCTTTGTATGTGGGTTTCATATAAGAAGCGTTCTAGAGTTACTAGGGTTCTTGTGTTTCACGTGTCTGTGTGAAAGGCACTGCAGTAATGACAGGAGTTACATAGCTGTCTGCTCTAGAGTTAAAGCAGTGTTAGTCATTGAAATAGGACTCAGTTTTGTTACAGAATAATATGCCTGTACTGCTTCTCCTTAGCTATTAAAGTGAATGAAGAATAAAGTTTCAAATCACTTTCTGATTCCTTAGCTATAAAACTAGTAAAACTCAATTCATACTTATTACAATATATTTTTCTCAACACCTTTAATAATGCATTGTTAAACGATTCATTTACTTATTCTTTGCATGTGGGTATCTGCTAAAAAGTGTTTCAAGGTATCTGAAATAATTTCTCTAAATTGTATGGTTTTAAAATTTACTGAATTTTATACAAGAGTTAAATATCTGTTTACGTTTCAGAAAAAGCCATGTTAAATGTTAGAAGAGAAGTCAGGTTTGTTACATGGTAGTGTACCTGTACTGCTTTTCCTTAGCATCGATCGCAAAATGAATGAAAGAATATTCTTTCTACTATCTTTTTCTTTTCCCCTCTAAAAAACTAGTAAAAATCAATTCATTCGTATGAATATATATTTTTAAATACATTGCTAATTGCATTGTTATATACTTCTTTCAGTTATTCTTTGCATGCGGGTTATGGATAAGAACACTTTATGCTATCGGAGTTCATTTGTTTCACGTGTCTGTTTTCAAATTCACTGCAGTATTTAAAAGAGTTACAAAGCTGTTTGCTCTATAGGTAAAACAGTGTTAGTTATTGTAATAGGACTCGGTTTTGTTACAGAATAATGTACCTGTACTGCTTCTCCTTAGCTATCAAAGGGAATGAAGAATAATGTTTCAAATAACTTTCTGTTTCCTTCTGTAAAAAACAAGTAAAAATCAATTCATAAGAATTATGATATATTTTTTCAACACATATCTTATGGTATTATTAAAGAACTTATTTAGTAATTCTTTGCACGTTTTTTTCTGCTAACAAGCGATTCAACATATCTGAACTAGTTTTTCTGAAAAACATGGTTTCACGTTCATTGCACTATTTACAAGAGTTGTACAGCTCTTTGCTCTTCAGGTCTACAGTGTTAGTAAATGAAATAGGACTCAGTTTTCTTACACAGCAATGTTCCTGAACTGCTTCAGCTTAGCATCGCAAAATGAATGAAAGAATTTTGTTTCTAATAACTGTTCCTTTTCTTCTCTAAAAAAGCAGTTCAAATCAATTTATACTTATGAATATATATTTTTAACCCATTGTTAAATGCATTGATATATAACTCTTTTAGTTATTCCTTGTATGCGGGTATCATATGAGAAGGGTTTTAAGTTACAGGAGTTGTTGGGTTTCACGTGTCTGTTTTCAAATTCAGTGCAGTATTTAAAAGAGTTACATAGCTGCTTGCCGTACAGGTAAAGCAGTGTTAGTCATTGAAATACGACTCAGTTTTGTTACAGAATAATGGACCTGAACTGCTTCTCCTTAGCTATCAAAGTGAATGTTTCAAATCACTTTCCGATTCCTTAGCTAACAAACAAGTAACACTCAATTCATACTTATTAAAATATATTTTGCTCAACGCCTCTTATAATGCATTGGTAAACGATTCATTCACTTATTCTTTGCACGTGGGACTCTGCTAACAAGTGTTTCAAGGTATCTGAAAAAGTTTCTCTGAAGTGTATGGTTTCAAATATACTGAATTTTTTACAAGAGATAAACAGCTGGTTGCGTTTCAGAAAACGTAATGTTAAAAATTAGAGTAGAACTCAGATTTGTTACATGGTGATGTACCTGTACTGCTTCTGCTTAGCATCACCAAATGAATGAATGAATTTTGTTTCTAATATGTGTTCGTTTTCTTCCTTTAAAAACTAGTAAAAATCAATGCATACATATGATAATATATATTTTTCACACATTTCTCAATGCATTCTTACATAATTCATTTAGTTATCCTTTGCATGAGGGTTTCGTATAAGATGAGTTTGAAGGTATTGTAGTTCATGTGTTACACGTTTCTGGTTTCAAATTCACTGCTGTATTTAAAAAAGTTACATATATGTTTGTTCTACAGGTAAAGCAGTGTAATCAGTCATTGAAATAGGGCTCAGTTTTGATATACAGTAATGTACTTGTACTGCATCTGCTTAGCATCGAAAATGAATGAAAGATTGTTGTATCTACTAACTGTTTTCCTCTGTAAAAAAATAGTAAAAGTCAATTCATACTTATGAATATGTATTTTTAACACATGGCTAAATGCATTTTTAACTCTTTTAGTTATTCCTTGTATGTGGGTTTCGTATAAGAAGCGTTCTAGAGTTACTAGGGTTCTTGTGTTTCACGTGTCTGTGTGAAAGGCACTGCAGTAATGACAGGAGTTACATAGCTGTCTGCTCTAGAGTTAAAGCAGTGTTAGTCATTGAAATAGGACTCAGTTTTGTTACAGAATAATATGCCTGTACTGCTTCTCCTTAGCTATTAAAGTGAATGAAGAATAAAGTTTCAAATCACTTTCTGATTCCTTAGCTATAAAACTAGTAAAACTCAATTCATACTTATTACAATATATTTTTCTCAACACCTTTTATAATGCATTGTTAAACGATTTACTTATTCTTTGCATGTGGGTATCTGCTAAAAAGTGTTTCAAGGTATCTGAAATAATTTCTCTAAATTGTATGGTTTTAAATTTACTGAATTTTATACAAGAGTTAAACAGCTGTTTACGTTTCAGAAAAAGCCATGTTAAATGTTAGAAGAGAAGTCAGGTTTGTTACATGGTAGTGTACCTGTACTGCTTTTCCTTAGCATCGATCGCAAAAGGAATGAAAGAATATTCAGTCTACTATCATTTCTTTTCCCCCTCTAAAACACTAGTAAAAATCAATTCATTTGTATGAATATATATTTTTAAATACATTGCTAATTGCATTGTTATATACTTCTTTCAGTTATTCTTTGCATGCTGGTTATGGATAAGAACAGTTTATGATATCGGAGTTCATTTGTTTCACGTGTCTGTTTTCAAATTCAGTGCAGTATTTAAAAGAGTTACATAGTTGCTTGCCATACAGGTAAAGCAGTGTTAGTCATTGAAATACGACTCAGTTTTGTTACAGAATAATGGACCTGAACTGCTTCTCCTTAGCTATCAAAGTGAATGTTTCAAAACACTTTCCGATTCCTTAGCTAACAAACAAGTAACACTCAATTCATACTTATTAAAATATATTTTGCTCAACGCCTCTTATAATGCATTGGAAAACGATTCATTCACTTATTCTTTGCACGTGGGACTCTGCTAACAAGTGTTTCAAGGTATCTGAAAAAGTTTCTCTGAAGTGTATGGTTTCAAATATACTGAATTTTTTACAAGAGATAAACATCTGTGTGCGTTTCAGAAAATGCAATGTTAAAAATTAGAGTAGAACTCAGATTTGTTACATGGTGATGTACCTGTACTGCTTCTGCTTAGCATCACCAAATGAATGAATGAATTTTGTTTCTAATATGTGTTGTTTCTTCTTTAAAAACTAGTAAAAATCAATGCATACATATGATAATATATATTTTTCACACATTTCTCAATGCATTCTTACATAATTCATTTAGTTATCCTTTGCATGAGGGTTTCGTATAAGATGAGTTTGAAGGTATTGTAGTTCATGTGTTACACGTTTCTGGTTTCAAATTCACTGCTGTGTTTAAAAAAGTTACATATATGTTTGTTCTACAGGTAAAGCAGTGTAATCAGTCATTGAAATAGGGCTCAGTTTTGATATACAGTAATGTACTTGTACTGCATCTGCTTAGCATCGAAAATGAATGAAAGATTGTTGTATCTACTAACTGTTTTCCTCTGTAAAAAAATAGTAAAAGTCAATTCATACTTATGAATATGTATTTTTAACACATGGCTAAATGCATTTTTAACTCTTTTAGTTATTCCTTGTATGTGGGTTTCGTATAAGAAGTGTTCTAGAGTTACTAGGGTTCTTGTGTTTCACGTGTCTGTGTGAAAGGCACTGCAGTAATGACAGGAGTTACATAGCTGTCTGCTCTAGAGTTAAAGCAGTGTTAGTCATTGAAATAGGACTCAGTTTTGTTACAGAATAATATGCCTGTACTGCTTCTCCTTAGCTATTAAAGTGAATGAAGAATAAAGTTTCAAATCACTTTCTGATTCCTTAGCTATAAAACTAGTAAAACTCAATTCATACTTATTACAATATATTTTTCTCAACACCTTTTATAATGCATTGTTAAACGATTCATTTACTTATTCTTTGCATGTGGGTATCTGCTAAAAAGTGTTTCAAGGTATCTGAAATAATTTCTCTAAATTGTATGGTTTTAAAATTTACTGAATTTTATACAAGAGTTAAATATCTGTTTACGTTTCAGAAAAAGCCATGTTAAATGTTAGAAGAGAAGTCAGGTTTGTTACATGGTAGTGTACCTGTACTGCTTTTCCTTAGCATCAATCGCAAAATGAATGAAAGAATATTCTTTCTACTATCTTTTTCTTTTCCCCTCTAAAAAACTAGTAAAAATCAATTCATTCGTATGAATATATATTTTTAAATACATTGCTAATTGCATTGTTATATACTTCTTTCAGTTATTCTTTGCATGCGGGTATGGATAAGAACACTTTATGTTATCGGAGTTCATTTGTTTCACGTGTCTGTTTTCAAATTCACTGCAGTATTTAAAAGAGTTACAAAGCTGTTTGCTCTATAGGTAAAACAGTGTTAGTTATTGTAATAGGACTTGGTTTTGTTACAGAATAATGTACCTGTACTGCTTCTCCTTAGCTATCAAAGGGAATGAAGAATAATGTTTCAAATAACTTTCTGTTTCCTTCTCTAAAAAACAAGTAAAAATCAATTCATAAGAATTACGATATATTTTTTCAACACATATCTTATGGTATTATTAAAGAACTTATTTAGTAATTCTTTGCACGTGTTTTTCTGCTAACAAGCGATTCAACATATCTGAACTAGTTTTTCTGAAGAACATGGTTTCACGTTTATTGCACTATTTACAAGAGTTGTACAGCTGTTTGCTCTTCAGGTCTACAGTGTTAGTAAATGAAATAGGACTCAGTTTTCTTACACAGCAATGTTCCTGAACTGCTTCAGCTTAGCATCGCAAAATGAATGAAAGAATTTTGTTTCTACTAACTGTTCCTTTTCTTCTCTAAAAAAGCAGTTCAAATCAATTTATACTTATGAATATATATTTTTAACCCATTGCTAAATTCATTGATATATAACTCTTTTAGTTATTGCTTGTATGCGGGTATCGTATGAGAAGGGTTTTAAGTTACAGGAGTTGTTGGGTTTCACGTGTCTGTTTTCAAATTCACTGCAGTATTTAAAAGTTACATAGCTGCTTGCCGTACAGGTAAAGCAGTGTTAATCATTGAAATACGACTCAGGTTTGTAACAGTTTTGTACTGCTTCTCCTTAGCTATCAAAGGGAATGAAGAATAATGTTTCAAATTACTTTCTGTTTCCTTCTCTAAAAAACAAGTAAACATCAATCCATTTAATTAAGATACATGTTTTCAACACATATCTTAAGGTATTGTTAAAGAACTTATTTAGGAATTTTCTCACGTGTTTTTCTGCTAACAAGAGTTTCAAGTTATCTGAATTATTTTTTCTGAAGAATATGGTTTCATATTTACTGCACTATTTGCAAGAGTTATACAGCTGTTTGCTCTTCAGGTCTACAGTGTTAGTAATTAAAATAGGACTCAGTTTCCTTAAACAGCCATGTTCCTGAACTGCTTCATCTTAGCATCGCAAAATGAATTAAAGAATTTTGTTTCTACTAACTGCTTCTTTTCTTCTCTAAAAAAGCAGTACAGAGTGACGTCACGGAAATGGCGCCGTGAGCAGCGCGTCCGACAGATCTCCCCAAAATCTCAACAAATTTATCAACTAGAAACAGGAAAATTTATCTTCGGAGCATTACGGAGTACCACACAAACTGAAAGCAAAAGGACTGTTATCACTTGAATCTGAGAGACGAGGGTGCGGAGGAAGCTACCGCAGGGACGTTCATTCAAGCCGCGAGGAAGTGCGCCTGTGGTAAGTCATCCCGCACTCGGGAGCCGCGAGCAGCAGCCGTGAGCGGCCGCCGCCAGCCGCCAGCCGCTGCCGCCAGCCGCCGCCGCCAGCCGCCGCCGCGAGCAGCGCCCGGGTCGGTTGCAGAGCGAGCACTGCCCACACTCCGGAGCGGCGAGCAGCCGCTGGCGCACGCCCGGTCTGGTTGCAGACCAAGCATTGCAGACCGAGCACCGCTAACGTTCCCAGTGGCCCGCGCATGGGGAGCGAGAGAGGCCCCAGGGCGGTATTCCCTACTTGGGAGATTCTCTCCGCGGGCGGGGCACCTCACCCAGCCATTCAAGCTAACAAACAAGCGTTGGGGGAGGGGCGCGTGCAGGCAGCCTGAAATACCTTCGGGAGCACAGCTGCGACCCAATTACTGAAATTAACTTAACCCGTGAAATCTGCGCACCCTCGTTTCTAATTGATAAGATCTCTCTCAGTTCACCGACCCAAGACAAGAGGCGTGATATTTTTTAGTGCCTCTCGCTAAAGGGGCGGGGGCAACTTCTGATTGATAGAGCCTCCATATTCAGGGATAAACGCTAACAAGAAGGACTTGGCAGATAATAAGATCTATACCACACTAGTCGCAAGCAGAGACTAGTGCCTCTTCTTCCCAGCCAAAACAGGCTACAAAGTGTGGAAAGCCTGGGTTGAGAGGTCCAACTGAATGCTAGGCGCTGAACAGTCACCTTGACAACAATTGATTCCCACCCCCGCCTGATTACACTGGAGGCCCTGACTGTCAGAGCCCTTCCCAAAGCCTTGCACTGAGTGGGGATAGAGTGGGGATTTCCCAGCTCTTTGAGCCTCTTACTCCCCAGGCAGAAGCAGTGGCAGCCTTATAGCTGGATCACCAGGCTGCTAATTCAGGAAGGGGGGACTAGGAGAGAGAATCCATGAAAGCAAACTCTCTCATCGTTGGACCCTGCAAACGCCAACAAGCCTTGACTACCAGCAAGACTAAAGCCAATTATATGACATTGCCATAGAATCCCATCAACTGCAAATCCCTACCTAAATGTGACACAGGGGCAGAGCCTGGGGTACAGAGTCACCGACCAGGAAGAGGGAGAGAAAAGAAAAAGGAAGAAGTTAACATCTCAAAATCAAGAAAAATCCACAGACTTTACAACTTGTTCCACTAATTTTTTTTTTTTGTTGTTGTTTGTTTCTTCTATCTTATTGCCTTTATTTCCTCCACCTCGGTCCTTCTATTCTCTGCCCATCTTATGCTTCCCTTTTCTTGAACTACACTACCCATAAGTGTTACATTTTATTTCTCTTCTTCATCCTCACCCTCCTTTGGGGTTATACTCCAGGACACTTAACTCTCACTCTCTCCTCTTTTGTTTTTTTTTTTTTGTTTGTTTGTTTTTGCTTTATTTTGTTTTTTTCTCTTCCTTTTTTATTTCTTCCTTCGTTTTTCTCTTTTTCTTATTTTTTCCTTTCTATTCGTTTTTTCTTTTCTCGTTTTACTTTCCTCCCATTTAATCCTCAATCACGAACAAATTAGTTAATTTGGGACTCAAGGCTTTTTTTGGCTTTATTTTTCTTTTTCGCTTTTGTTTTTTTCTTGTTAGTTTATTTTTGTGGCATTTTGGGTCCTCCCAACCCAAGGTCTCCATTGTATTTGGTCTTCGCTCCACTTAATACAACAGATTTATACTTATTATTTTTATTTTTTTCTTCTTTATTATTCCTTTTTTTGTCCTTTTTTCTGGTTCCCTCTTATCCCTCTCATTATATCTCTTAGTTGACCATCACCCGCAGGCAGATCAACTTATGCTTGTCTAAGATTTTCTTCCTTTTTTTTTTTTTTTTTGCATTTAGTAGGTCCCTACTCCCCTTTTTTTTTGCCCCTTGAACTCTTCACCGCAAACCAGGCCCTCCATTATAGGCACGATATTTCCCTGAGAAGGGGAGAGGAGGGAAGGAGAAGAAAGAAAAAAAAGGGGAAAATAATAAATTATTACTGCTTTTTTTGTGGGGTGTTTTACCCTTTGGTTTTTTTTTTGTTTGTTTGTTTTTTTACTTTTTACTCTTTATTAATTCTAATTAGTGCTATCAACAAGACCACCCTCAGATGCCAATAAGAAAGAGGAAATCGAATATTATGGATACAAAAGAAAGAGAGGTAACACAAATAGATGTGGAAAAATCTATGGAGAAAAGACTTAACATATTGGAAGCCTTGGAGCTAAATGACAGAGAATTTAAAATAGAAATCTTAAAAATACTCAGAGATATACAAGAAAACACAGAAAGGCAATATAGGGAGATCAGAAAACAACTCAATGAACACAAAGAATATATTACCAAGGAAATTGAAACTATAAAAACAAATCAAACAGAAATGAAAAACTCAATTCACGAGCTGAAAAACGAGGTAACAAGCTTAGCTAGCAGAACAACCCAGATTGAAGATAGGATTAGTGAAATAGAAGACAAACAACTTGAGGCACAACAGAGAGAAGAAGAAAGAGACTCAAAAATAATAAAAAACGAGAAAGCCCTACAGGAATTATCTGACTCCATCAGAAAGAATAACATAAGAATAATAGGTATATCAGAGAGAGAAGAGAAAGAAAATGGAATGGAGAATATACTCAAACAAATAATAGACAAGAACTTCCCAAGCCTGTGGAAAGAACTAAAGCCTCAAATTCAAGAAGCAAACAGAACACCGAGTTTTCTTAACCCCCAACAAACCCACTGCAAGGCACATCGCTAAGTGAATAAAGAAATTCTGTTTCAAATAACAGTTAGTTATAATTTTTAAAAAAAACTAGTAAAAATCAATTCTTAATAATGAAAAAATATTTTTTCAAAACATTTTCTAATGCATTGTAAAATGACTCATTTAGTTATTCTTCATGCCTGGGTTTCTATGAAAAAGTGTGAATTTATCTGAAATAGAACGCAGGTTTTTACACAGTAATGTATTTGTACTTTTTCTCATTAGCATCTCAATGTCAATGAAAAATTGCATTTCATATAGCTGTTAGTTTACTTCTCTAAAAAACCTGGTAAAAAACCAATTGATACTTACAAAGACATATTTTTCAACAAATTTCTTAATGCATTATTAAATGGCTCATTTCATTATTCTTTGTCATGTGATTCTGCTAACAAGAGTTTCAACTTATCTGAGTTAATGTCTCTCACGTTTATGGCTTCAAATTTACTGCAGTACTTAGAAGAGTTACACAGCTGATTGCTCTTCAGGTAAAGCAGTGTTAGTAATTGAAAAAGGACTCAGTTTTAATACACAGTAATGTTCTTGTACTGCTTCTGCTTGGCATCGCAAAGTGAATGAATGTATTATCTTTGAAATAACTTAGTTTCTATCTTTAAAAAACAGTAAAAATCAATTCATACTTATTAAGATATTTTTTCTACACATTTCTTAATGTATTGTTAAACAACTCATTTATTAATTCTTTGCACATGTGTTTCTGCTAACAAGAGTGTCAAGTTATCTGAGTTAGTTTTTCTCAAGTATATGGCTTCAAACTTACTGCAGTATTTGCAAAAGTTATACAGCTGTTTTTTCTTCAAGTAAAGCAATGTAGTAATTGAAATATGACTCAGTTTTCTTACACCGTAATCTTTCTGACCCGCTTCTGCTTAGCATCACAAAGTGAATGAAAGTTATGTTTCTAATAACTGTTAGTTATTTTATCTGAAAAACTAGTAAAAATCGATTCATACTGATGAAGATATATTTTTTCAAAACATTTCTTAATGCATTTTTAAATAACTCATTTATTTATTCTTTGCATGTGGGTTTCGTATAAGAAGAGTTTTAAGTTATTAGAGTTATTGTGTTTTACGTGTATGGTTTCAAAATTACTGCAGTATTTAAAGGAGTTCCACATCTGTTTTCTCTTTAGGTAAAGCAGTATTACGAATTGAAATTGGACTCAGTTTTGTTACACAGTAATGTACCTGTACTGCTTATCCTTAGTTCTCAAAGCGAAAGAAGAATTATGTTTCAAAGAACTGTCAGTTTCCTTTTCTAAAAAACTAGGAAAAATCAGTTCATTCTTATGAAGATATATTTTTCTTAACACCTTTCATAATGCATTGTTAAATGATTTATGTACTTATCTTTGCATGTGGGTCTCTGCTCACAAGTGTTTCAAGTTCTCCGAGTTAGTTTTTCTCAAGTGTATGCTTTCCAAATTACTGTACTTTTCTCAAGAGTTATACAGCTGTTTTTCTCTTTGAGTAAAGCAGTGTTAGTAATTGAAATAGGACTCAGTTTTCTTACACAGTAATGTTTCTGACCTGCTTCTGCTTAGCATCACAAAGTAAATGAATAAATTATGTTTCTAATAACTGTTAGTATTCTTCTCTAAAAAACTAGTAAAACTCTATTTATACTTATGAAGATATATATTTTTCCAAACATTTCTTAAGGCATTGATAAATGACTCATTTAGTTATTCTTTGCATCTGGGTTTCTATGAACAAAAGTGTGAATTTTTCTGAAATAGAAGTCAGGCTTTTACACAGTAATGTATTTGTACTTGTTCTCCTTAGCATCTCAAAGTCAATGAAAGAATTGCATTTCATATAGCTCTTAGTTTACTTCTCTAAAAAACTAGTAAAAACCAATTCATACTTATAAAGACATATTTTTTTCAACAAAATTTTTAATGTATTATTAAACAACTCATTTTCTTATTCTTTGCACATGGGATTATGCTAAGAGTTTCAACTTATCTGAGTTAATGTATCTCATGTTTATGGTTTCAAATTTACTGCAGTACTTACAAGAGTTACACAGCCATTTGCTCTTCAGGTAAAGCAGTGTTAGTAATTAAAATAGGACTCAGTTTTGATATACAGTATGGTACTGCATCTGCTTAGCATCAAAAAATGAAAGAAAGAATTTTGTTTGTAATAACTTCATTTTCTTCTCTTAAAAACTAGGAAAAATCAGTTCATACTTATGAAGATATATTTTTTAAAAACATTTCTTAATGTATTGTTAAATAACTCTTAGTTTTTCTTTGCATGTGGGTTTTGTATAAGAAGAGTTTTGAGTTATCTGAGTTAATGTGTTTCACGTGTATGGTTTCTAATATACTGCAGCATATAAAATAATTCCACAGCTGTTTGCTCTTCAGGTAAAGCTGTGTTAGTCATTTTAATGGGATTCAGTTTTATTACACATTAATATTCTTGGACTGCTTCTTCTTAGCCTTGCAAAGTGAATGAAAGAATTATCTTTCAAATAACTTAGTTTAATTCTTTAAAAAACTAGTAAAAATCAATTTATACTTATTAAGATATATTTTTTCAACTCATTTATAATGTATTGTGAAACAACTCAATTACTGATTCTTTGCACTTGCGTCTCTGCTAACAAGAGTTTCAAGGTATCTGAGTTAGTCTTTCTAAAGTGTATATTTTCAAATTTATTAAAGTATATACAAAGTTACACAGCTGTTTGCCCTCAGTAAAAGCTATGTTAGGAATTAAAATAGAACTCAGTTTTGTTACAAGGTAATGTACCTGTACTGCTTTTGCTTAGCATTGCTAAATGAATAAAGAAATTATTTTTAAAATAACTGTTAGTTTTTATCTCTAAAAAACTAGTAAAGAGAGACCTGAAGATGGCAGTGGAGTAAGCAGATGCACAGACTCTCAGCTCACACCACTGAACTGGATTATAAACTAATTTATGAACAATCTGCATGAAAAACCAAATCTGGACAAGAACAGCTCTCAAAAATCAAGGAGCTAAGAAGCCACACCAAACCTGGTTGAGAACTCCTGAATCTTCTCTGCTTACAGGAACGGGGGGTGGTGGTGAGGCTTTTCTCTCAATTCCAAGGATAAAGAGCAGTAAATATTGCTCACAGCCACTTACCTCGCGACCAGGGAACAAGGAGTGTTGAAAGGGCCTGCTTGTCTTCCAAAACGATAGGAGAAAGAGAGAGATGAATGGTGAGTGGGAGAGGAATATAGGTAATTACATAAAAATCAGACTCATTCAGTGCTGGAGGCAGCCATAACTGTGGGAGGGGCTGATCTTTCCACAAAGCAAAATACAAAAGTACTTCCAGGTCACAGAGATACAGACATCTCTCCCACTCCAATCAGTGCAACAAGACACAGCTGAAAACAAGAAATGGGGAGGAGGGGCAGTAACTCAGGTCTCCTTGGAGATCTGAGATACACCTCCCCCTACTGAAGCTGAGAAAGCAACCCGCTCCCAGAGAGATTAACTGGCAGAAGAGGATTTCAAAGACTCAGGTCACACCCACTGCATTTCTGGATACAGTTTCAAATAAGCCCCCTGCTGAGATCAGCAAACAAGACAATCACCTGTTAAGAAAATAAACAAATCAAGACTTCTAAGTTGCCCAAATTCTAAAGTTGATTAAAAATAATAGCTGAAGCCAACCCAAGAAGACTTAGAAACAACACAAGTAAAAACTAGAGACAGACAACACCAAGCCTAGACTCAACCAGCTCTACAAAAAAACACCCAGATACCCAGGCACAGTTAGAAGACAAAAAAATGCAATCCAAATGAAACCACAAGAGAGACTTTTAGTAGATGAACTAAGTGATATGGAAATAATCAAACTTCCACATGCGGAGTTTAAAATAATAATTGTAACGATGCTTAGGTATCTTAGAACAACAATGGATGGTCATCATGAAAACCTAAATAAAGAAATAGCAAATATAAAAAAGGATATTGAAATATTAAAAAAGAATCAGTCAGAGATGACAAATACAATATCAGAAATGAAGACCACAATGGAAGGAATTAAAAACAGGAGGGATACAGCTGAGTATCGAATCAGTGAGTTGGAGGACAGCTGGAATGAAGGCATGAAAGCAGAGAAGAAAAGAGAAAAGAGACTCAAAAAGTCAGAGGAAATTCTTAGAGCTCTGTGACAACATGAAGAGAAATAACATTCGCATCATAGGGGTTCCTGAAGAAGAAAAAGAACTAGGGATAGAGACTTTGTTCAATCATATCATAGCTGAAAACTTCCCTAAATTAATGCAAGAGAAACCCTCACAAGTCCAAGAAGCACAGAGGACTCCATTAAAGAGAAACCCAAAGAAACCTACACCAAGGCACGTCATTATTAAAATACCAAAGCTAAGCAATGAAGAGAAAACATTAAAAGATGCAAGAGAAAAAAAAGTTATCACCTACAAAGGAGCCCCCATTAGGATGACATCCGACTTCTCAACAGAAACACTTGAGGCCAGAAAGGAATGGCAAGAAATATTCAAAGTAATGCAAAACAAGAACCTACAACCAAGACTATTTTATCCAGCAAGGCTATCATTTAAATTTGAAGGAGAAATAAAATGTTTCCCAGACAAAAAAAAAATTCAAGGAATTCATTACAACCAAATCAGTGTGGCAGGAAATGTTAAGGGGCATGGTGTAAACAGACCAAAGTGGGAAAAGAATATAGCAAAAGAGAAATACAGCTTTAAAGAATAAAATGGCAATAAACAATTATGTGTCAATAATAACCCTAAATGTAATTGGATTAAATAATCTAATCAAAAGACATAACATAGCTGCATGGATAAGAAAACAGGACCCGTACATATGCTGTCTACAAGAGACACACCTTAAAACAAAAGATGCACATAGGTTGAAGGTAAAAGGATAGAAAAAAACATTTTATGCAAATGGAAATTAAAAAAAAGCTGGGGTAGCAATACTTATATCAGACAAAATGGACTTTAAAACAAAAAACATAGTAAAAGATAAAGAAGGCCACTACATAATGATAAAGGGAGCAATACAACAGGAAGATATAACTATTATAAATATCTACTCACCTAATATAGGAGCACCTAAATATATAAAGCAGACTTCGATGGATATAAAGAGTGAGATCAACAGCAACACTGTAATAGTAGGGGATTTTAATACCCCAATAACATCACTAGATAGATCCTCAAGAAAGAAAATTAACAAAGAAACAGAAGACTGAAAGGACACAATTGATCAACTCGATTTAGTAGATATCTACAGAACCTTTAACCCTAAAGCAGCAGAATATACACTCTTTTCAAGTGCTCATGGTACATTAGCTAGGATAGACCAAATGTTAAGGCACAAAATTGGTCTCAACAAATTTAAGAAGATTGAAATCATATCAAACACTTTCTCTGATCACAATGGCATGAAATTAGTAATCAACCACAACAGAAAAGCTCAAAAATTCTCAAACACATGGAAACTAAATAGCAGGTTGTTAAATAATGAACGGATTAAGAATGAGATCAAAGAAGAAATAAAAAAATTCCTAGAAATAAATGATAATGAGCATACAACAATTCAAAATTTATGAGACACAGCAAAAGCAGTACTGAGAGGGAAGTTCATAGCACTACAGGCACATTTTAAGAAGCTAGAAAAAGCTCAAATAAACAACTTACCCCTGCATCTAAAAGAACTAGAAAAAGAACAGCAAGTAAAGCCTAAATGTAGTAGAAGAAAAAAATAATAAAGATCAGAGCAGAAATAAATGACATAGAGACTAAAGAAACAATACAGAGGATCAATGAAACCAGGAGCTGGTTTTTTTAAAAGGCAAACAAGATTGATGAACCTTTAACTAGACTCACCAAGAAAAAAAGAGAGAGAGGACTCAAATGAATAAAATTAGAAATGAGAGAGGAGAAATAACAACTGACACAACAGAAATACAAAGGATTGTAAAAAAAATACTATGAAGAACTAGACAACCTAGATGAAATGGACAAATTACTTGAAACATACAATCTTCCAAATATCAGTCTGGAAAAATCAGAAAACCTAAACAGACCGATTACACCAAATGAGATAGAAAGAGTTATCAAAATACTCCCAAAAAAGAAAAGCCCTGGGCCAGATGGCTTCACAAGTAAATTCTACCAACTATTCAAAGAAGAACTAACTCCTATTCTTCTCAAGCTATTTCAAAAAATTCAAGAGGTAGGAAGACTTCCAAGCTCCTTTTATGAGGCAAGCATAATTCTGATTTTAAAACCAGCAAAGACAACACAAAGAAAGAAAATAATAGGCCAATATCCCTGATGAATATAGATGCTAAAATCCTCAACAAAATATTAGCAAACCGGATCCAACAATATATGGAAAAAATCATACACCATAATCAAGTGGGATTTATTCTGGGGAGGCAAGGATGGTACAATATTCGCAAATCTATCAATGTTATTCATCACATAAATGAAAGGAAGGAGAAAAACCACATAATAATTTTAATAGATGCAGAAGAAGCATTTGATAAAATACAGCACCCATTCATGATGAAAACTCTCAGCAAAGTGGGAATACATGAAACATACCTCAACATGATAAAAGCCATCTATGAGAAACCCACAGCCAACATCATACTAAATGGGCAAAAATAAAAGCAATCCACTTAAGATCAGGAAGAAGGCAGGGGTGCCCTCTTTCACTGCTCTCATTCAACATAGTCCTGGAAGTCTTAGTCACAACAATCAGACAAGAGGAAGAAATACAAGGCATTCTAGTTGGAAAAGAAGAAGTAAAGCTATCATTATTTGCAAATGATATGATATTGTATATAGAAAATCCTAAAATCTCAGTCAAAAAAATTACTGGACCTGATAAATGAATTCAGCAAGGTGGCAGGATATAAAATTAATACTCAGAAATCAGAGGCATTTTTGTACAACAACAATGAACAATCAGAAAGAGAAATTAAGGAAACAATCCCCTTCGCTATTGCAACCAAAAAATAAAGTACCTAGGAGTATATTTAACCAAGGAGACTAAAGACTTATACTCAGAAAATTATAAAACATTGATAAAAGAAATCAAGGAAGATACAAAAAAGTGGAAGCATATACCGTGCTCATGGTTAGGAAGAATAAACTTCAATAAAATGTCTATATTACCCAAAGAAATTTATTTATTTATTTATTTTTTAATGAATTTTTATTAATGGTAATGGGATGACATTAATAAATCAGGGTACATATATTCAAAGAAAACATGTCTAGGTTATTTTGTCATTAGATTATGTTGCATACCCCTCGACCAAAGTCAGATTGTCCTTCGCCATCCTCTATCTAGTTCTCTGTGCCCCTCCCCCTCCCCCTAACTTTCCCCCTGTCCTCCCTCCCCCCACCCCTGGTAACCACCACACTCTTGTCCATGTCTCTTAGTCTCATTTTTATGTTCCACCAATGTATGGAATCATGTAGTTCTTGTTTTTTTCTGATTTACTTATTTCACTCCTTATAATGTTATCAAGATCCCACCATTTTGCTGTAAATGATCTGATGTCATCATTTCTTATGGCTGAGTAGTATTCCATAGTGTATATGTGCCACATCTTCTTTATCCAGTCTTCTATTGAAGGGCTTTTTGGTTGTTTCCATGTCTTGGCCACTGTGAACAGTGCTGCAATGAACATGGGGCTACATGTGTCTTTACGTATCAATGTTTCTGAGGTTTTGGGGTATATACCCAGTAGAGGGATTGCTGGGTCATAAGGTAGTTCTATTAGCAGTTTTTTGAGGAACCACCATACTTTCCTCCATAATGGTTGTACTACTTTACAGTCCCACCAACAGTGAATGAGGGTTCCTTTTTCTCCACAGCCTCTCCAACATTTGCTATTACCCGTCTTGTTGATAATAGCTAATCTAACAGGGGTGAGGTGGTATCTCATTGTAGTTTTGATTTGCATTTCCCTAATAACTAATGAAGCTGAGCAACTTTTCATATATCTGTTGGCCATTTGTATCTCTTCCTGGGAGAAGTGTCTATTCATGTCCTCTTCCCATTTTTTTATTGGATTGTTTGTTTGTTTGTTGTTGAGTTTTATGAGTTCTTTGTAAATTTTGGAAATTAGGCCCTTATCTGAGCTGTTGTTTGAAAATATCATTTCCCATTTAGTTGGCTGTCTGTTTATTTTTATATCAGTTTCTCTTGCTGAGCAAAATCTTTTTATTCTGATGTAGTCCCATTCATTTATCTTTGCCTTCACTTCTCTTGCCATTGGAGTCAAGTTCATAAAATGTTCTTTAAAACCCAGGTCCATGAGTTTAGTACCTATGTCTTCTTCTATGTACTTTATTGTTTCAGGTCTTATATTTAGGTCTTTGATCCATTTTGAATTAATTTTAGTACACGGGGACAGGCTGTAGTCGAGTTTCATTCTTTTGCATGTGGCTTTCCAGTTTTCCCAACACCATTTGTTGAAGAGGCTTTCTTTTCTCCATTGTGTGTTGTTGGCCCCTTTATCAAAGATTATTTGACCATATATATGTGGTTTTATTTCTGGGCTTTCTATTCTGTTCCATTGGTCTGAGTGTCTATTTTTCTGCCAATACCATGCTGTTTTGATTATCGTGGCCCTATAATATAGTTTAAAGTCAGGTATTGTAATGCCCCCAGCTTCATTCTTTTTCCTTAGGATTGTTTTGGCTATTCGGGGTTTTTTATAGTTCCATATAAATCTGATGATTTTTTGTTCCATTTCTTTAAAAAATCTCATAGGGATTTTGATGGGAATTGCATTAAATTTGTATATTGACCCAAAGCAATTTATAAATTCAATGCAATACCAATTAAAATACCAGTGACATTCTTTTAAGATATAGATCACATATTCCAAAAATTTATATGGAACCAAAAGAGAACACGAATAGCCTCAGCAATCTTAAAAAAGAAGAATAAAGAGGAAGGTATTACACTTCCTGATATCAAGCTATACTACAAGGCCATTGAACTCAAAACAGCCTGGTACTGGCATAAGAATAGGCACATAGATCAATGGAACAGAACAGAGAACCCAGAAATAAACCCACAGCTCTATGAACAAGTGATATTTGACAAAGGAGGTAAGGAAATACAATGGGGTAAAGACAGCCTCTTCAACAAATGGTGTTGGGAAAATTGGACAGCTACCTGCAAAAAAAAATGAAACTAGACCACCAACTTATACCACTCACAAAAATAAACTCAAAATGGATAAAAGGCTTAAATGTAAGGTGTGAAACCATAAGCATCTTAGAAGAAAACATAGGCAGTAAGCTCTCTGATATCTCTCGCAGTGATATATTTGCTGATTTATCTCCACGGGGAAGTTAAATAAAAGACAGGATAAACAAATGGGATTATATCAAATTAAAAAGCTTTTGCATGGCCAAAGACAATAAGAACAGAATAAAAAGACAAACTAAACAATGGGAGAACATATTTGACAGTATGTCTGATAAGGGGTTAATAAACAAAATTTATAAAGAACTTGTAAATCTCAACACCAGAAATAAAAATAATCCAATCAAAAAATGGGCAAAGAAAATGAATATACACTTCTCCAAAGAGGATATACAGATGGCCAATAGGCATATGAAAAAATGCTCAACGTCATTAATCATTAGAGAAATGCAAATTAAAACCACAATGTGATATCACCTCACACCACTTAGAATGGCGCTCATTAACAAAACAACACAGAATTAGTGCTGGCGAGGATGTGGAGAAAAGGTAACCCTCCTGCATTGCTGGTGGGAATGCAGACAGGTGCAGCCTCTGTGGAAAACAGTATGGAGATTCCTCAAAAAATTGAATATTGAACTGCCTTTTGACCCAGCCATCCCACTTTTAGGAATATACCCCAAGGACACCATAGAATGATTCCAGAAGGAGAAATGCACCCCCATGTTTAAAGCAGCATTGTTCACAATAGCAAAGATCTGGAAACAGCCCAAGTGTCCATCAGATTTGTGGATTAAAAAGCTTTGGTACATATATACTATGGAATACTACTCAGCCATAAGAAATGATGACATTGGATCATTTAAAATAACATGGATGGATATTGATAACATTATATGGAGTAAAATAAGTAAATTAGAAAAAAACTAAGAACTATATGAACCAATGGATAGATGGGACATAAATATGAGACTTAGAGACATGGACAAGAATGTGATGGTAACAGGTCTTGGGGTGGAATGGTGGGGAAGGGGCGAAAAAGGAGAGGGAGGGAGTGGGGGTGGGTAAGGGCAAAAAGAAAACAGAGAGAAGGTGACGGAGGATGATTTGATTTTGAGTGAGGGTTCTGCAGCATAATAAAGGTCAAAATTATCTGGAGATGATTTCTTGAAACATATGTACCCTGATTAACCAATGTCACTGAATTAAAATTAATAAAAATAATATTAAAAAAAATACTAGTAAAAATCAAATCATAGATATGAAAAAATATTTTGTCAAAACATTTTCTAATGCATTGTAAAACGACCAGTTATTCTTTGCACATGAGCTTTTGCTAAAAAACGTATCAAGTTATCTGAGTTAATGTGCCTTATGTGTATGGTTTCAAATTTACTGCAGTACTTACAAGAGTTACACAGCTTTATTCTCTTCAGGTACAGCAGTTTCACCTGGAAAGAAAGAAGAAAAACAAGATAAACATAGAGATTTTCAGAAAACAAACCACTAAAGATACATAAAAAATTTACAAAAATGACAAAAATGATTCAACGTATATAGATAATCCTCTGTACCAAAATTTTCCTTTGGACCTTTACTGAAGTGAGATTCCCAAATTGACCACGAGGTGGCAACAGAGAAGCACATGTAATAGATTACATTATTGTATGTGCTATGGAGCAAGTTCCATTGGTTTAAGAGTAATCTTTTTTGAAAAATATAGGGTTTGAAACTGAAGAGGGTCTTATACAATGGTTGTAGTATACTTTACTTGCATTTCCTGTTTCTTTGCATTTGTTATCATTTTCTCAAATTTTGAGCCCAAAAATGAAGCTGCGTTTTCTTCAGGGAGGCATGTTAAGCATGGGAAATATGATATTTTACAACATTACTATATATTTCCTCTCGTGTGAGATTTTGAAAAATATAAAAAATATAATTCATTCCTCTATGTAATTTAAGCTGTAAAAGCAATGAAAAATAGCCACTGTCATTTTTTCTATTATTATTATTATTGTTAGACGGAGGAAGTGGGGAGAAAAAGACAGACAGAGAGTCACAAACATCAATTTGTTTCAGTATGTGCCTAGAGCAAGGACCAAACCTATGACATTAGTATATGGGTGTGATGCTATATCTACTGAGCTCTGTGGTGATAGCAAGCCATTGTTTTTAGGGGGAAAAATTTCTACAGAAAAACTGAGGTAATGAAAAATGAAACAATAATCTTGTCTGCTGTGGTAACAACACCAGAAGACTTTTCTTTGCTCTTGACTGTTAGGGGCATAAAAAATATTTCTGAATGTTTGCCACATTGTGACCCCTTTCCTTACATGCACTTTTTTGTTCTGTTGATGCAGCAGTCCAGAATGAGAGACGTCCTAAGATTTGGACATCAGAATTTATCTGATCTTGTGTCACCACTGAGAAGCTAGGTTCCTCTGGTCACAGAAAACATCCCAGCATCTTTGTTCAGCGCTTGATAATTTTCACAGTTTTATAGCTGAGAACATGCATTGCTGAAGAACTGAGACTTATGTCTCAGCTCTGCCTTTTCAGAAACTGAGAGAGCAGTCAATGAACAACTAAGGTGTCACAAAAAAACCTGATGATTGATCTGTGACATGGCACAGAATAAAAAAACTCTACATTCCTGTCTGTGTGTCCCTATCTATTCCTCTCACTGACTCTCTCCCAGTCTCTGAAAAAAAAATGAAAAAGAAAAAAAAAGAAAGAAATAAAAGTTTCATAGAGACATTCGACGGGTGTATACCATGTTTCCCCTCGATGGTTTAAGAGTAATCCTTTTTGAAAAATATGGGGTTTGAAAATGGAGTGTCTCTTATACAGTGGTTGTAGTATACTTTACTTCAATTTCCTGTTTCTTCGCATTTGTTATCATTTTCTCAAATTTTTTGACCAAAAATGAAGCTGCGTTTTCTTCAGGGAGGAATGTTAAACATGGGAAATATGATAGTTTACAACCTTACTAACTATTTCCTCTCATGGTGAAATTTTGAAAAATATAATTTCATCCTCTATGTAATTGAACCTTTAAAAGCAATGAAAAATAGCCACTGTCATATTTTCTATTATTTATTATTATTCTTAGATGGAAGAAGTGGGGGGAAAAAGACAGACAGATAGTCACAAACATCAATTTGTTTCTGTATGTGCCTAGAACAAAAACCAAACCTATGACATTAGTGTATGGGTGTGAGCTCTATCTACTGAGCTCTCTGGTGATAGCAAGCCATTGTCTTTAGGGGGAAAATTTCTAGAGAAAAAACTGAGGTAATGAAAAATGAAACAATAATCTAGTCTGCTGTGGTGACAATACCAGAAGACATTTCTTTGCTCTTGACCGTTAGGGGCATAAAAAATATTTCTGATTGTGGACCATGAAGTGACCGCTTTCCTAACATGCACTTTTTTCTTGTATTGATGCAGCAGTCCAGACTGAGAGACCTCCTAAGGTTTGGACATCAGAATTTATCTGAGCTTGTGTCACCACTGAGAAGCTAGGTTCCTCTGGTCACAGAACACATCCCAGCGTTTTTGTTTCAGCGCTTGATAATTTTCTCAGTTTTATAGCTGAGAACACGCATTGATGAAGAACTAAGACTTATGTCTCAGCTCTGCCTTTTCAGAAACTGATATACTAAATGTCACCACAATCAATGAAAACTGGGAAGAAGACATTGCACTACCATATCCAGTGCTTGTCACAACTATAATCATTTTATTTATGTATATTTTTCTTCCTCTGTCTACAGCATGACTGTGTATGATTCATAAAGACATAAAGTGCACCTGTTTCTTTCACTATAGGAAAACAGTGTCGAGCACAGTGCCCGACCCATTATAGAAATACAATAAGTGTTTAATGGATGAAAGAATAAATTGAAATTTGCATGCATACACAGGTATCCACAAATGGAAGACACTGTGGACAGAGTGAGATATGCTCATGTGCAATGCACATCAATGCCACAAATATATGCACACGCAATGTACCTAAGTACAAATAAATAGAGAAATATAATAGGTACACTAATAATATGGAAAGATAATGTCATAATATTAACAGTATTTATCTCTGTTTGAAAAATTTTTGTTTTGTTTTCTTATCATTTTTTCTTGCATTTCTGCAATAAGAATACAGTTTATATAATAAAGAAGAAGTTACATCCAACAAACTTGTCAAATCAAAGGACATCCTATTTTAAAATAATAAAGAAGACTGAAATAAAGGAGTACAAAAGACAGAGGTTAAAATAGTAGAATGGGAAGACTTTGAGTGCAGCAACTACATATGTATTTTCTAGCATAGTGCCTGGTATATGATGGGAACATTCAAAGACTTTATGAAAGTACTGCTGGAAGAAAAAAAGGAAAAAAACAAGATGAGCTGATAGATTCCCAAAAATCAAATCACT
Source organism: Saccopteryx leptura (assembly GCF_036850995.1). Lineage (NCBI taxonomy): Eukaryota > Metazoa > Chordata > Mammalia > Chiroptera > Emballonuridae > Saccopteryx > Saccopteryx leptura. The sequence goes on from NW_027095747.1 coordinate 56,186, forward strand.
AAGAATACACAAACACTGTAGAGAAACGGCAAATTGAAAAGAACGTTTGTAGACAATCCTCTCTACCATTTCTTATTTTGTTTTGGATCTGTACTGAGGTGTGATTCCCAAGATGCACACGAGGTGGGAGCAGAGAACACATGTAACAGAGACCATTATTGTATGTCCTATGCAGGAGGTTACTGTAAACTTTAGAGGATTAAAATGGTATCAACTCTGCCTATTGCTCTTACTACAGTTAACGTTGAAACAAGTAGCAAACAGGAACTAGAAATTCCTTATATTTACAAGGTAGAAAAGTATCTTCTAAATACTCTTGGTTTCAACATTGATAGATAACGGACAGCAGCCAACTATTGTATATTTTCAGGAGAACTGCTCTGAGCTGTTATTCCCAAGGTGCACACGAGGTGGCAGCAGAGAAGCACACTCGGAAAACATTTCCCACAGACAAGTCTGTAATTTCTTTCAAGCGAGTTTCAACTACCTCAAACCTTTTGAAATGATATAAAGCATGTTTCTTGTTCTCATTACTCTCATCTAGAAATCAGTAATAAAAACTAACTAAAATCCCTTCCTTTTTTGAGTTAAGAAAGTCCTTCTTAAATAACCCCTGCTCAACATCAAATTTCAAGTTACAAAATACTTTAAACTTATGGAATAAAAACTACATAAGAAAACCTATTGAAAAATATGGTGATGAATACTATGTAGTGGATAAAAACCTTAAAATACACAGCCTTTCCACCCATACTATGAAAAAGAATAATAAGCAAAATCCAGAGAAAGGATAAGAATAAAATTATCACAGCCTGAGCAGGGGGTGACACAGTGGATAGAGCAATTGACTGGAATGCGGAGAACTCAGGTTTGAGATCCCAAGTTCGCCAGCTTGAGCGTGGTCATATCTGGTTTCAGCAAAGCTCACCAGTTTTAGTCCAGTGGGCTCACTGGCTCGAGAATGGGGTCACTCGGTCAGCTGTAGATCCCTGGTCAAGGCACAATGGGAGAGCAGTCAAAGAACAGCTAAGGTGTCACACAAAAGAACTGATGATTGATCTGTGACATGGCACAAAATAAAAAAACTCTACTTTCCTGTATGTGTGTCCCTATCTATCCCTATCACTAACTCTCTCCCTGTCTCTGAAAAAAAATGAAAAAGGAATAGAAAGACAGAAATAAAACTTTCATAGAGACATTTGATGGGTGTATACCATGTTTTCCCTCGTTGGTTTAAGAGTAATCCTTTTTGAAAAATATGGGGTTGGAAAATGGAGTGTGTCTTATACAGTGGTTTTAGTATACTTTACTTGCATTTCCTGTTTCTTCGCATTTGTTTTCATTTTCTCAAATTTTGTGCCCTAAAATGAAGCTGCGTTTTCTTAAGGGAGGCATGTTAAGCATGGGAAATATGATACTTTACAACCTTACTATCTATTTCCCCTCGTGGTGAGATTTTGAAAAATATAATTCATTCCTCTATGTAATTTAAGCTGTAAAAGCAAAGAAAAATAGCGAGTGTCATTTTTTCTATTATTTATTATTATTTTTAGACAGAGGAAGTGGGGGAAAAAAGACAGACAGATAGTCACAAACATCATTTGTTTCTGTATGTGCCTAATCAAGGACCAAACCTATGACATTAGTGTATGGGTGTGAGCTCTATCTACTGAGCTCTCTGGTGATAGCAAGCCATTGTCTTTCGGGGGAAAATTTCCCGAGAAAAACTGAGGTAATGAAAAATGAAACAATAATCTAGTCTGCTGTGGTGACAACACCAGAAAACTTTTCTTTGCTCTTTACTCTTAAGAGCATAAAAAATATTTCTGATTGTGTACCACGATATGAACACTTTCCTAACATGCACTTTTTTCTTGTATTGATGCAGCAGTCCAGACTGAGAGACCTTTCAAGATTTGAACATTAGAATTTATCTGATCTTGTGTCACCACTGAGAAGCTAGGTTCCTCTGGTCACAGAACACATCCCAGCGTTTTTGCTTCAGCGCTTGATACTTTTCTAAGTTTTATAGGTGAGAAAATGCATTGATGAAGAACTGAGACTTATGTCTCAGCTCTGCCTTTTCAGAAACTGATATACTAAATGTCACCACAATCAATGAAAACTGGGAAGAAGACATTGCACTACCATATCCAGTGCTTGTCACAACTATAATTATTTTATTTATGTATATTTTACTTCCTCTGTCTACAGCATGACTGTGTATCATTCATAAAGATAGAAAGTGCATCTGTCCCTTTCACTATAGGCAACCAGTGTCGAGCACAGGGCCGGGCCCATAACAGAAATACAATAAGTGTTTAATGAATGAAAGAATAAATTGAAATTTGCATGCATACACAGGTATCCATAAATGGTAGAGTCTGTGGACAGAGTGAGATATGCTCATGTTCAATGCACATCTATGCACACAAATATAGGCACACCCAATGTACCTAAGTATGTATACATACAGAAATATAATAGGTCCACTAATATAATGGAAAGATAATGTCATAATATTAACAGTATTTATCTCTGTATGAAAATTTTTTGTTTTGTTTTCTTATCATTTTTTTGCACTTCTGCAATAAGAATACAATTTATATAATAAAAAAGCCGTTAAATTCAGCACACTTGTCAAATCAAAGCACATCCTATTTTACAATAAATTAAGAAGATTTAAATAAGGAGTACAAAAGACAGAGGTAAAAATAGTCGAATGAGAAGACATTGAAGGCAAGAAACTATGTATGTAGTTCCTAGCATAGTACCTTGTATATGATGAGAACATTCAAAGCCTTTATGAAAGTATTGCTGGAATGAAAGAAGAAAAAACAAGATGAGCTGATAGATTCCCAAAAACCAAATCACTAGAAATACACAAATACTGTACAGAAATGGCAAATTGAAAAGAACGTTTGTAGACAATCCTCTCTACCATTTCTTTTTTTGTTTTGGATCTGTACTGAGGCGTGATTCCCAAGATGCACATGAGGTGGCAGCAGAGAAGCACATGTAACGGAGACCATTATTGTATGTCCAATGCAGGAAGTTTCTGCAAACTTTAGAGGATTGAAATGGTATCAACTATGCCTATTGCTCTTACTACAGTTAACAATGAAACAAGTAGCAAACAGGAACTAGAAATACCTTATATTTACAAGGTATAAAAGTATCTTCTAAATACTCTTGGTTTCAACACTGATAGATAACCGACAGCAGCCAACTATTGTATATTTTCAGGTGAACTGCTCTGAGCTGTTATTCCCAAGGTGCACACGAGGTGGCAGCAGAGAAGCACACTTGGAAAACATTTCCCACAGACAAGCCTGTAATTTCTTTCAAGCGAGTTTCAACTACCTAAAACCTTTGAAATGATATAAAGCATGTTTCTTGTTCTCATTACTCTTACTCTAGAAATCAGTAATAAAAACTCACTAAAATATCTTCTTTTTTGAGTAAAGAAATTCCCTCTTAAATAAACCCTGCTCAAAATCAAAATTCAAGTTACAAAATACTTTAAACTTAATGGGAATAAGAACTACATAAGAAAACCTATGGGAAAATGTTGTGATGAACACATTGTAGTGGATAAAAACCTGAAAATACACAGCCTTTTCACCCATACTATGAAAAAGGATACTAAGCAAAATCCAGAGAAAGAATAAGAATAAAATTATCACAGCCTGAGCAGGCGGTGGCACAGTGGATAGAGTATTTGAGTGGAATGCGGAAAACCCAGGTTTGAGATCCCAAGTTTGCCAGCTTGAGTGTTGTCTTATCTGGTTTGAGCAAAGCTCACCAGCTTTAGACCAATGGGATCACTGTCTCGAGAATGGGGTCACTCGGTCAGCTGTAGATCCCTGGTCAAAGCACAATGAGAGAGCAGTCAAAGAACAACTAAGGTGTCACAAAAAAACCGATGATTGATCTGTGACATGGCACAGAATAAAAAGACAGACAGATAGTCACAAACATCAATTTGTTTCTGTATGTGCCTAGAACAAAAACCAAACCTATGACATTAGTGTATTGGTGTGATACTATATCTACTGAGCTCTCTGGTGATAGCAAGCCATTGTCTTTAGGGGAAAATTTTTAGAGAAAAACTGAGGTAATGAAAAATGAAACAATAATCTAGTTTGCTGTGTTGACAATACCAGAAGACTTTTCTTTGCTCTTGACCCTTAGGGGCATAAAAAATATTTCTGATTGTGGACCACGATGTGACCACTTTCCTAACATGCACTTTTTTCTTGTATTGATGCAGCAGTCCAGACTGAGAGACCACCTAAGATTTGGACATCAGAATTTATCTGAGCTTGTGTCACCACTGAGAAGCTAGGTTCCTCTGGTCACAGAACATATCCCAGCGTTTTTGTTTCAGCGCTTGATAATTTTCTCAGTTTTATAGCTGAGAACACGCATTGATGAAGAACTGAGACTTATGTCTCAGCTCTGCCTTTTCAGAAACTGATACACTAAATGTCACCACAATCAATAAAAACTGGGAAGAAGACATTGCACTAACATATCCAGTGCTTGTCACAACTATAATTATTTTATTTATGTATATTTTAATTTCTCTGTCTACAGCATGATTGTGTATGATTCATAAAGACAGAAAGTGCGCCTGTTTCTTTCACTATAGGCAACCAGTGTCGAGCACAGTGCCCGACCCATAATAGAAATAAAATAAGTGTTTAATGGATGAAAGAATAAATTGAAATTTGCATGCATACACAGGTATCCACAAATGGTAGACACTGTGGACAGAGTGAGATATGCTCATGTGCAATGCACATCTATGCCACAAATATATGCACATGCAATGTACCTAAGTACGAATAAATAGAGAAATATAATAGGTACACTAATAATATGGAAAGATAATGTCATAATATTAACAGTATTTATCTCTGTTTGAAAAATTTTGTTTTGTTTTCCTATCATTTTTTCTTGCACTTCTGCAAAAAGAATACAGTTTATATAATAAAAAAGAAGTTACATCCAACAAACTTGTCACATCAAAGCACATCCTATTTTAAAATAATTAAGAAGACTGAAGTAAAGGAGTACAAAAGAGAGAGGTAAAAATAGTAGAATGGGAAGACTTTGAGTGCAGCACCTACGTATGTAGTTCCTAGCATAGTGTCTGGCATATGATGGGAACATTCAAAGGCTTTATGAAAGTATTCCTGGAAGAAAAGAAGATTCCCAAGATGCAAACGAGGTGGCAGCAGAGAAGCACATGTTACATCGACCATTATTGTATGTCCATGCAGGAAGTTTCTGCAAACTATAGAGGATTGAAATGGTATTAACTATGACTATTGTTATTACTGCAGTAAACGTTGAAACAAGTAGCAAACAGGAACTAGAAATTCCTTATATTTACACGGTATAAAAGTATCTTCTAAATACTCTTGGTTTCAACATTGATAGAAAAACGACAGCACCCAACTATTGTATATTTTTAGGTGAACTGCTCTGAGCGGTTATTCCCAAGGTGCACACGAGGTGGCAGCAGAGAAGCACACTTGGAAAACATTTCCCACAGACAAGACTGTAATTTCTTACAAGCGAGTTTCAACTACCTCAAACCTTTGAAATGATATAAAGCATGTTTCTTGTTCTCATTACTCTTACTCTAGAAATCAGTAATAAAAACTAACTAAAATTCTTCCTTTTTTGAGTTAAGAAATTCTTTCTTAACTAACCCCACTCAAAATCAAAATTCAAGTTACAAAATACTTTAAACTAAGTAGGAATATAACTATATAAGAAAACCTATGGGAAAATGTTGTGATGAATACATTGTAGTGGATAAAAACCTGAAAATACACAGCCTTTCAACCCATACTATGAAAAAGGATACGAAGCAAAATCCAGAGAAAGGATAAAAATTACATTATCACAGCCTGAGCAGGCGGTGGCACAGTGGATAGAGCTTTTGACTGAAATGCGGAAAACCCAGGTTTGAGATCCCAAGTTCGCCAGCTTGAGCTTGGTCTTATCTGGTTTGAGCAAAGCTCACCAGCTTTAGCCCAATGGGCTCACTGTCTCGAGAATGGGGTCACTCGGTCAGCTGTAGATCCCTGGTCACGGCACAATGAGAGAGCAGTCAAAGAACAACTAAGGTGTTCAGAAAAAAAACTGATGATTGATCTGTGACATGGCACAGAATAAAAAAGCTCTACATTCCTGTCTGTGTGTCCCTATCTATCCCTCTCACTGACTCTCTCCCTGTCTCTGAAAAAGAAGAAAAAGAAAGACAGAAATAAAAGTTCCATAGAGACATTTGACGGGTGTATACCATATTTCCCCTCGTTGGTTTAAGAGTAATCCTTTTTGAAAAATATGGGGTTTGAAACTGGAGTGTGTCTTATACAGTGGTTGTAGAATACTTTACTTGCATTTCCTGTTCCTTCGCATTTGTTATCATTTTCTCAAATTTTGTGCACTAAAATGAAGCTGCATTTCTTCAGGGGGCTTGTTAAGCATGGGAAATATACTTTATAACCTTACTATCTATTTCCTCTTGTGGTGAGATTTTGAAAAATATAATTCATTCCTCTTTGTAATTTAAGCTGTAAAAGCAATGAAAAATAGCCACTGTCCTTTTTCTATTATTTATTATTATTTATAGATGTAGGCAGTGGGGAGAAAATGACAGACAGATAGTCAAAAATATCAATTTGTTTCTGTATGTGCCTAGACCAAGGACCAAACTTATGACATTAGTGTATGGGTGTGATGCTCTATCTACTGAGCTCTCTGGTGAAAGCAAGCCATTTTCTTTAGAATGAAAAATTTCTAGAGAAAAACTGAGGTAATGAAAAATGAAACAATAAACTAGTCTGCTCTGTTGACAACACCAGAAGCCTTTTCTTTGCTCTTGACTGTTAGGGGCATAAAAAATATTTCTGATTGTTTACCACAATGTGAACCCTTTCATAACATGCACTTTATTCTTGTGCTGATGCAGCAGTCCATACTGAGAGACCTCCTATGATTTGGATATCAGAATTTTTCTGAGCTTGTGTCAGCACATTGAAGATAGGTTATTTTGGTCACAGAACACATCGCAGCTTCTTTGTTTTGGCGCTTGATAATTTACTCAGTTTTATAGCTGACAACATGCATTGTTGAAGAACTGAGACTTATGTCTCAGCTCTGCCTTTTCAGAAACTGATATACTATATGTCACCACAATCAATGAAAACTGGAAAGAAGACATTGCACTACCATATCCAGTGCTTGTCACAACTATAATTATTTATTTATGTATATTTTTCTTCCTCTGTCTATAGCATGACTGTTTATGATTCATTGACAGAAAGTGCATCTGTCCCTTTCAGTATTGGCAACCAGTGTCGATCACAGAGCCTGGCCCATAATGGAAATACAATAAGTGTTTAATGGATGAAAGAATAAATTGAAGTTTGCATGCATACACAGGTATCCAAAATGGTAGACACTATGGACAGAGTGAGATATGCTAAAGTGCAATGTACATCTATGACACAAATAAATGCACATGCAATGTACCTAAGTATGTATACATAGAGAAATATAATAGGTACACTAATAATATGGAAAGATAATGTCATAATATTAACAGTATTTATCTCTGTATGAAAATTTTTTGTCTTGTTTTCTTATCATTTTTTTGCACTTTTGCAATAAGAATACAGTTTATATAATAAAAAAGATGTTAAATTCAACAAACTTGTCAAATCAAAGCACATCCTATTTTACAATAAATTAAGAAGATTTAAATAAAGGAGTACAAAAGACAGAGGTAAAAATTGTTGAATGGGAAGACATTGAGTGCAGCAACAACGTATGTAGTTCCTAGCATAGTGCCTGGCATATAATGAGAACATTCAAAGGCTTTATGAAAGTATTGCTGGAAGGAAAAAAGAAAAAACAAGATGAGCTGATAGATTTCCAGAAATCAAATCACTAGGTATACACAAGCACTGTACAAAAACGGCAAATTGAAAAGAAGGTTTGTAGAAAATCCTCTCTACAATTTCTTTTTTTGTGTTGGATCCGTACTGAGGTGTGATTCCCAAGATGAACACGAGGTGGGAGCAGAGAAGCTCATGTAAAAGAGACCATTATTGTATGTCCTATGCAGGAAGTTTCTGCAAACTTTAGAGGATTGAAATGGTATCAATTATGCCTATTGCTCTTACTGCAGTTAACGTTGAAACAAATAACAAACAGGAACTAGAAATTCCTTATATTTACAAGGTATAAAAGTATCTTCTAAATATTCTTGGTTTCAACATTGATAGAAAAACGGACAGTACCCAACTATTGTATATTTTCAGGTGAACTGCTATGAGCTGTTATTCCCAATGTGCACACGAGGTGGCAGCAGAGAAGCACACTTGGAAAACATTTCC
>NW_027095747.1:65103-183906 GCF_036850995.1 Saccopteryx leptura
AAATCCACCTCTGATATAAGTACAAAGAGATTGAAAATAAAAAAAAATGGGTAAAGGCAGACAGGTGGTACAAAAGTAAGTTTACATTTTTTAGTATGTCAAAAAGTTATTTGTGAAATTACTATTTATGAACAATTGTGTTGTTTCCATATGAACAAATGTAAACCTACTTTCACACATATCTGTATTATGTGCAAAATTATATAATAGAATACAGTACACTTGAGGGTATTATATTAGTCATGAATATACAAATACAGAGAAACAGTTTGGTCGAGGGTATGATATAAGATTCTAATAATTTAAGAATTATATTTTCTCACAGTATTTATTCTATAATGCATCTTTTTTTCAATTAGATCTGCCCTTTTTACATTTTTTTCAATCCTCTTAAGTGCTGAAGGCACGAATAAAAAGATTGACTGCAGCTGATGCTGATAAACTCTTTCAACATGGCAACAGTGAAACAGCAGAAGTGAGAAGGGGGTTTCTGTAAAATGGCTTGAGTGCCACAAGAGCTTTGGAAAGAAAAATAAAAGGATTCTGCTGGCATTTTCCACTCTGAGATTCTCAAGACTGGGAAGTGATTGAAACTCAGCCAGGTAAAGGAGCAGTATGTTGAAGGAGTGTCAGCGGTGGTAGCAACTGTGAGAGTGTGCAGAGTAGGGCATGGAAAAAATTATAAAAAAGTGCTGAGACTGGGCCAGGTAAAGGGGGTTATAAAAGCAGAAGTGGGAGTGGGGCTTTGTTCTTGACAGGTTGGTAATGGAGAGACCAGGGTAGAAAAAAATGGTTGTGGCATGTTCATCTAGAAATAAATGGGGAATATGTAAGGCAGACTTTACATAAAATAGAAAAGTTATTTAGGGAACAAAGAATTTGTCAGATTTGAGGACAGAATGGAGAATGATTCACGGGCAGTGAAGAATTGGAGGGAGTGAGGTTGGATGGGCAACAGGACAGTGTGATGCATAGTGTAAGAAATTTGTGTGTTTATTTTTTCTTGGTGGAAGAAATTGTGAGCAAAATTAAGCAGCATCAGCTGCTAACGATTTTAATTACTAGGTTTCCAACTTTAATAAGGTGGTAGTGGCATCAGAAAATGGTCATTACTGTTGAAGAATTCATTTGACTGAGAGTTCAACTAGATTTACCCTAAAAAACTTACTAAATTACCTCTCTTGTTTGTCTGGATTATGCAAAAATAAAAGAAGGACAAGGTCGGACAACTGTTATTACTGAACTGTGGTAGGAGAAAGTAAGTCGTCCGGATTTTAGCAGTGCATCAATGTGCTTATAGTCTTTCTGTGTTGCAGCCATATATACTAAATTGGAATTGTGAAAGTTTGAAAAGGGGAGCAGAAAATGAAAAATTGCATGCAGGCAGGCAATGCTGGAGAAGTGTTTCCTTCCTCCACATCCTCATCATCTCTGGTTGTTCACTAGATTTGTTAGTGAAAGTCCTTCTGACAGGCTTAAAGTAATGTCTCATAGCAGTTTTAATTTTTTTTTTTTTTTTTTTTTTTTTTTTTTTTTTTTTAATAAATTTTTATTGATGTTAATGGGATGACATTAATAATTCAGGGTACATATATTCAAAGAAAACATGTCTAGGTTATTTTGTCATTAAATTATGTTGCATACCCCTCACCCAGAGTCAGATTGTCCTCCGTCATCCTCTGTCTAGTTTTCTCTGTGCCCCTCCCCCTCCCCCTAACTCTCCCTCCCTCCCTCCTGCGTCCTCCCTCCCCCCACCCCTGGTAACCACCACTCTCTTGTCCATGTCTCTTAGTCTCGTTTTTATGTTCCACCAATGTATGGAATCATGTAGTTCTTGTTTTTTTCTGATTTACTTATTTCACTCCGTATAATGTTATCAAGATCCCACCATTTTGCTGTAAATGATCTGATGTCATCATTTCTTATGGCTGAGTAGTATTCCATAGTGTATATGTGCCACATCTTCTTTATCCAGTCTTCTATTGAAGGGCTTTTTGGTTGTTTCCATGTCTTGGCCACTGTGAACAGTGCTGCAATGAACATGGGGCTACATGTGTCTTTACGTATCAATGATTCTGAGGTTTTGGGGTATATACCCAGTAGAGGGATTGCTGGGTCATAAGGTAGTTCTATTTGCAGTTTTTTGAGGAACCACCATACTTTCCTCCATAATGGTTGTACTACTTTACAGTCCCACCAACAGTGTATGAGGGTTCCTTTTTCTCCACAGCCTCTCCAACATTTGCTATTGTCCGTCTTGTTGATAATAGCTAATCTAACAGGGGTGAGGTGGTATCTCATTGTAGTTTTGATTTGCATTTCTCTAATAACTAATGAAGCTGAGCATCTTTTCATATATCTGTTGGCCATTTGTATTTCTTCCTGGGAGAAGTGTCTGTTCATGTCTTCTTCCCATTTTTTTATTGGATTGTTTGTTTGTTTGTTGTTGAGTTTTATGAGTTCTTTGTAAATTTTGGATATTAGGCCCTTATCTGAGCTATTGTTTGAAAATATCAGTTCCCATTTAGTTGGCTTTCTGTTTATTTTGATATCAGTTTCTCTTGCTGAGCAAAAACTTTTTATTCTGATGTAGTCCCATTCATTTATCTTTGCCTTCACTTCTCTTGCCATTGGAGTCAAGTTCATAAAATGTTCTTTAAAACCCAGGTCCATGAGTTGAGTACCTATGTCTTCTTCTATGTACTTTATTGTTTCAGATCTTATATTTAGGTCTTTGATCCATTTTGAATTAATTTTAGTACACGGGGACAGGCTGTAGTCGAGTTTCATTCTTTTGCATGTGGCTTTCCAGTTTTCCCAACACCATTTGTTGAAGAGGCTTTCTTTTCTCCATTTTGTGTTGTTGGCCCCCTTATCAAAGATTATTTGACCATATATATGTGGTTTTATTTCTGGGCTTTCTATTCTGTTCCATTGGTCTGAGTGTCTATTTTTTCTGCCAATACCATACAGTTTTGATTATTGTGGCTCTATAATATAGTTTAAAGTCAGGTATTGTAATGCCCCCAGCTTCATTCTTTTTCCTTAGGATTGCTTTAGCTATTCGGGGTTTTTTATAGTTCCATATAAATCTTATGATTTTTTGTTCCATTTCTTTAAAAAATGTCATAGGAATTTTGATGGGAATTGCATTAAATTTATATATTACTTTGGGTAATATGGCCATTTTAATTATATTTATTCTTCCTATCCAAGAACAAGGAATATTTTTCCATCTCATTGTGTCTTTTTCTATTTCTCTTAGCAATGCCTTGTAGTTTTCATTATATAGGTCCTTTACATTCTTTGTTATGTTTATTCCTAGGTATTTTATTTTTTTTGTTGCAATCGTGAAGGGGATTATTTTTTTGAGTTCGTTTTCTAATATTTCATTGTTGGCATATAGAAAGGCTATGGACTTTTGTATGTTGATTTTGTATCCTGCGACCTTACTGTATTGGTTTATTGTTTCGAGTAATCTTTTTGTGGAGTCCTTTGGGTTTTCGATGTATAGGATCATATCATCAGCAAAAAGTGATACCTTTACTTCTTCTTTTCCGATGTGGATGCCTTTTATTTCTTTGTCTTGTCTGATTGCTCTGGCCAGAACTTCTAGCACCACGTTAAATAAGAGTGGAGAGAGTGGACAACCCTGTCTTGTTCCTGATTTAAGGTGGAAAGTCCTCAGTTTTACGCCATTTAATATGATGTTGGCTGATGGTTTATCATATATGGCCTTTATCATGTTGAGATATTTTTCCTTCTATACCCATTTTGTTGAGAGTCTTAAACATAAAATTGTGTTGTATTTTATCGAAAGCCTTTTCTGCGTCTATTGATAAGATCATGTGGTTTTTGTTCTTTGTTTTGTTGATATGGTGTATTACGTTAACCGTTTTACGTATGTTGAACCATCCTTGAGATTCTGGGATGAATCCCACTTGATCATGATGTATTATTTTTTTTATATGTTGTTGTATTCGATTTGCCAGTATTTTGTTTAGTATTTTAGCATCTGTATTCATTAGAGATATTGGTCTGTAGTTTTCTTTCTTTGTGCCATCCTTGCCTGGTTTTGGTATGAGGGTTATGTTGGCCTCATAAAATGTGTTTGGAAGTATTGCTTCTTCTTCAATTTTTTGGAAGACTTTGAGTAGAATAGGAACCAAGTCTTCTTTGAATGTTTGATAGAATTCACTAGTATAACCGTCTGGGCCTGGACTTTTATTTTTGGGGAGGTTTTTAATGGTTTTTTCTATTTCCTCCCTGCTGATTGGTCTGTTTAGGCTTTCTGCTTCTTCATGACTCAGTTTAGGAAGGTTGTATTGTTCTAGGAATTTATCCATTTCTTCTAGATTGTTGTATTTGGTGGCATATAGTTTTTCATAGTATTCTACAATAATTCTTTGTATATCTATGATGTCTGTGGTGATTTCTCCTCTTTCATTTTGGATTTTATTTATTTGAGTCCTGCGTCTTTTTTCCTTAGTGAGTCTTGCCAAGGGTTTGTCAATTTTGTTGATCTTTTCAAAGAACCAGCTCCTTGTTTTATTGATTTTTTCTATAGTTTTTCTGTTCTCTATTTCATTTATTTCTGCTCTGATTTTTATTATCTCCTTTCTTCGGCTGGTTTTGGGTTGTCTTTGTTCTTCTTTTTCTAGTTCCTTAAGGTGTGAAGTTAAGTGGCTTACTTCGGCTCTCTCTTGTTTGTTCATATAGGCCTGAAGTGATATGAACTTTCCTCTTATTACTGCTTTTGCTGCATCCCAGAGATTCTGATATGTCGTATTTTCATTTTCATTTGTCTGTATATATCTTTTGATCTCTGCACTTATTTCTTCTTTGACCCATTCATTTTTTAGAAGTATGTTGTTTAGTTTCCATAATTTTGTGGGTTTTTTCCCCCTCTTTTTTACAGTTGAATTCTAGTTTCAAGGCTTTATGATCAGAGAATATGCTTGGTACAATTTCAATTTTTCTAAATTTGCTGATATTGTCTTTATGGCCCAACATATGGTCAATTCTTGAGAATGTTCCATGTACACTAGAGAAAAATGTATACTCTGTCGCTTTGGGATGAAGTGTCCTGTAGATGTCTATCATATCCAGGTGTTGTAATATTTCGTTTAAGGCCACTATATCTTTATTGATTCTCTGTTTGGATGACCGATCTAGAGCCATCAGCGGTGTATTGAGGTCTCCAAGTATGATTGTATTTTTGTCAGTTTTTGTTTTAAGGTCAATAAGTAGCTGTCTTATATATTTTGGTGCTCCTTGGTTTGGTGCATATATATTAAGGATTGTTATGTCTTCTTGATTCAGTGTCCCCTTAATCATTATGAAATGACCATTTTTGTCTCTGAGTACTTTTTCTGTCTTGTAGTCAGCATTATCAGATATGAGTATTGCTACACCTGCTTTTTTTTGGGTGTTGTTTGCTTGGAGTATTGTTTTCCAGCCTTTCACTTTGAATTTGTTTTTATCCTTGTTGCTTAGATGAGTTTCTTGTAGGCAGCATACAGTTGGATTTTCTTTTTTAATCCATTCTGCTACTCTGTGTCTTTTTATTGGTAAGTTTAATCCATTTACATTTAGTGTAATTATTGACACTTGTGGGTTCCCTATTGCCATTTTATAAATTGCTTTCTGTTAGTTTTGTATCTTGTTTGATTCTTCTCTTTTGTTTTTCTATCATTTGTTTTTGTTTGTTTGTATTCCATACTTCTTTCCTCTGTTGCTACCTTTTTTAAGTCAAGTGTTTTTGTGGTGGTTTTTTCAAGGGTGGTTACCATTAAGTAATGAAAAGGGTACCTACCATATTCATTGTAGTACCCTTTCTTATGAGTATTTCTGCGCTTCATCGTCCTTTGCTACTGTTAATCTTCATCCTTTCTCCCCTTTTTTTTCTTTTGTTGTCACAGTTTAAGTTTGGTTTTATTGTTTTCTTGGTGGAGCTGTTACTTGGGGTTCTGTTTTCTTTTGTTCTTTGAATCTGGTTGGAAAACCCCCTTTAGTATTTCCTGGAGTGGGGGCTTTCTGCTGATAAATTCTCTCATCTTTTCTGTATTTGTGAATGTTTTTATATCTCCTTCGTACTTGAAGGATAGCTTTGATGGGTATAGTATTCTTGGCTGAAAGTTCCTCTCTTTCAGGGCTTTGAATATTGGGGTCCACTCTCTTCTAGCTTGTAGAGTTTCTGCTGAGAAGTCTGATGATAATCTAATAGGTCTTCCTTTATATGTTGTATTCTTCTTTTCCCTGGCTGCCTTGAGAATTTTTTCTTTGTCATTGGTTTGTGTCATCTTCATTATGATGTGCCTTGGAGTGGGTTTGTTGGGGTTAAGAAAACTCGGTGTTCTGTTTGCTTCTTGAATTTGAGGCTTTAGTTCTTTCCACAGGCTTGGGAAGTTCTCATCTATTATTTGTTTAAGTATATTCTCCATTCCATTTTCTCTCTCTTCTCCCTCTGATATACCTATTATTCTTATGTTATTCTTTCTGATGGAGTCAGACAATTCCTGTAGGGTTTTCTCGTTTTTTATTATTTTTGAGTCTCTTTCTTCTTCTCTCTGTTGTGCCTCAAGTTGCTTGTCTTCTATTTCACTAATCCTATCTTCTATCTGGGCTGTTCTATTAGCTAAGCTTGTTATCTCGTTTTTCAGTTCGTGAATTGAGTTTTTCATTTCTGTTTGATTTGTTTTTATAGTTTCAATTTCCTTGGTAATATATTCTTTGTGATCGCTGAGTTGTTTTCTGATTTCCCTAAATTGCCTTTCTGTGTTTTCTTGTATATCTCTGAGTATTTTTAAGATTTCTATTTTAAATTCTCTGTCATTTGGCTCCAAGGCTTCCAGTAAGCTAAATCTTTTCTCCATAGATTTTTCCACATCTATTTGTGTTACCTCTCTATCTTTTGTATCCATAATATTCGATTTCCTTTTTCTTATTGGCATCTGAAGGTGGTCTTGTTGATATTCTTAATTAAAATTAATAAAGAATAAAAAGGGAAAAAAAAGAAAAAAAAATAATAAAAAAATAAAAAACAAAAAAACAAAAAACACTCCACACACACAAAAAGTAATGATGTATTATTTCCCCCTTTTTTCTTTCTTCTCCTTCCCTCCTCTCACCTCTTTAGGTAAATATCGTGATGACCTGTGAATTATATTATGCTAAATGGAACAAAAATTGCCTATAATGGAGGGCCTGATTTGGGGTGAAGAGTTCAAGGTGCAAAAAAGGGAGTAGGGACCTACTAAATGCAAAAAAAAAAAAAAAAAAAAAAGAGGATATCTTAGACAAGCATCAAATGATTTGCTTGTAAGTGATGGTCGACTAAAAGATATAATGAGAGGGATAAGAGGGAAACAGAAAAAAGGAGAGAAAAAATAATATTTAAAGAAGAAAAAAAATAAAAATAAGTAAAAATTTGTTGTATTAAGTGGAGTGAAGACTAAATACAATGGAGACTTTGGGTTGGGAGGAATGCTAGTGAGTTAAAAAGCAATGTAAAAAAGTACCCAAAATGCCACAAAAACAAACAAATAAAGGAAAACCAAGAACAAAAGCACAAAAAAAAAAAAAAAAAAAAGAACAAACAACAAAAACAAAAAAAACTTTAGTCCCAAATTAAATAATTTGTTCGTAATTGAGGATTAAATGAGAGGAAAAGTAAAAGGAGAAAAGAAGGAACGAATAGAAAGGAAAAAATAAGAAAAAGAGAGAAACAAAGGAAGAAAAAAAGGAAAGGGAGAAAAAACAAAAAGAAAACAAAAGGGGAGAGAGTGAGAGTTAAGGGTTTTGGAGTGTAACCCTAAGGGAGAGTAAGGATGAAGAAAAGAAATAAAATGTAACACTTATGGGTAGTGTAGTTCAAGAAAAGGGTAGCATAAGATGGGCAGAGAATAAATGGACCGAGGTGGAGGAAATACAAATAAAGACAATAAGAAAGAAGAGAGAAACACAACAACAAAGAATTAGTGGAACAAGTTATAAAGTCTGTGGATTTTTCTTGATTTTGAGAGGTTAACTTCTTCCTTTTTCTTTTCTCTCCCTCTTCCTGGTCGGTTACTCTGTACCCCAGGTTCTGCCCCTGTGTCACGCTTAGGTAGGGATTTGCAGTTGATGGGATTCTATGGCAATGTCATATAATTGGCTTTAGTCTCACTGGTAGTCAAGGCTTGTTGGCGTTTGTAGAAGAAGATGCACTATTCGCTGCTTGCTATATAGATCTTAATATCTGCCAAGTCCCTCTTGTTAGGTATATCCCTGAATATAGAGGCTCTGTCAATCAGAAGTTGCCCCCGCCCCTTTAGCGAAAGGCAGTGAAAAATATTATGCCTCTTGTCTTGGATCGCTGAACTGGGAGAGATCTTATCAATTAGAGCCCTGTGGGTGCGTAGATTTTGTGGGTTTAGCTAATTTCAGTGATTGGATCCGCAGCTGTGCTCCAGAGAGTATTTCAGGCTGCCTGCGCGCCCCTATCCCAACGCTTGATTGTTAGCTCGAATGGCTGGGTGAGGTGCCCCGTCCACGGAGAGAATCTCCTGACTAGGAAAGACAGGTTTTGCGCCCCTCCTGGACTGCGTCACGGGGCGCGCGCGTGCACGGCTTCTCAGAACACGCCAGTGGTGGCCGGCACTCCCGGGGACGCGGGGCTCGCGCACGCGGCTTCTCAGAGCACGCCGGTGGTGGCCGCTACTCCCCGGGACAGGACGGGGCTCGGGGAGCGGGCGCGCGGCTTCCCAGAGCACGCCGGTGGTGGCCTGCACTCCCCGGGATGCGGCTTGGGGGCGCGAGCACGCGGCTTCTCCGAGCACGCCGGTGGTTGCTGGCACTCCCCGGGGCGCGCGGGCGCGCGGCTTCCCAGAGCACGCCGGTGGTGGCCGGCACTCCCCGGGATGCGGCTCGGGGCGCGAGCACGCGGCTTCTCCGAGCACGCCGGTGGTTGCTGGCACTCCCCGGGGCGCGCGGGCGCGCGGCTTCTCAGAGCACGCCGTTGGTTGCTGGCACTCCCTGGGACGTGGGTCGGGGCGCGCACGCGGTTTCTCAGAGCACGCCGGTGGTTGCGGGCACTCCCCGGGACGCGGGGCGCGGGCGCGCGGCTTCTCAGAGCACAGAGCACGCCGGTGGTTGCCGGCACTCCCTGGGACGTGGATGGGGCGCGCCTGTGGCTCCTCAGAGCACAGAGCACGCCGGTGGTTGCCGGCACTCCCTGGGACGTGGCTCGGGGCGCTGGGACGCGGCTCGGGGCGCTGGGACGCGGCTCGGGGCGCGCGCGCGCGCCGGGCTTTTCAGAGCACGCCGGTGGTTGCCGGCACTCCCCGGGACGCGGCGGGGGCAGCTGCACGTGTGGGTTTACTCACCCCAGGCGTATTCCCTCCTGGGCAACAGTCCCTCTGCTTTCAGTGTGGATGCTCCGAGGATAAATTTTTCTGCTTCTAGTTGATAAATTTGTTGAGATTTTGGGGAGGTCTGTCGGACGTGCTGCTCACGGCGCCATTTCCGTGACGTCACTCTCATAGCAGTTTTAATTTGCATTTCTTTACCACTTTCTGACATGGAGTATTTTTATATGCCCATTTATACTGGGGAATAATTTGAATAATTTATCACTTTGTTTTCTGAGTTATATAGTTTCCAATTGTGTTTGGACTTTTTTAGAAATCATGGTATATACTGCTTCAGTTCAGCTTGATGTTTCACCAGTTTAATGGATTTAAGCAGGAACTGCTAGGAGTCACCCACTAAACTGAGTGAGGTATAGGATAATCTGCCCCTTAAGGAGGCATAGGGTACCTGAGCTGCTTCTCTGATCCAAATGGCACTTGCATAATTTTATTATGGTGCACAATTAGGATAAGCTTTACCTTATCTGAAAATGCACCTGAGATAGGGTCTGCTTCTTCTAGTCATGTTGAGGCAATTTAAATTTCTCCAGCAGCCACTTGGGAGGCATTGCATTGGAACTGAGAGATAAAGATAAGACTGGAAAGAGTCTATATACAGAGGACCAACAGCAAAATGTTTTGTTATGTAACATTGTGGGTTTTTTAAAATATATATTTTGTGGGGTAGGGCAGTGGGAGTTTGCGTGAGAATTAGAATTATAAGTTTATTTATGCTTCACTTACATTACCAAGAAATAAGCATATATGTGAGAACTATTAAATATGTCTTGTAAAATATTAAAAATAATTGTGCTACCAGTAAATACAGCTCAACCAACAACAAGATTGTTTTTGTTTATGAATAATTATGTAAAGAATACTGGAATAACATATACAATTATTTAATTTTGGTTTTTACCAGAAGTAAAATTCTCTAGAATGAGTAGAATATTAGAATATATCAATAAAGCTACAGAAATATCAATATCAAAATGAACTCTGTATAAAATGAAACAAAGATATGTTCTAATTGAATTATAATGTTTGATATACTGGGATAAGTTTTTCAGAGAAAGAGAATTAGTTTTGTCTTAAAGTAAAGATTGTTGTTATTGATGAAAATTTGGTTCTATTTTACTTTGTTAAAAAACCACACATTTTCTATACTGTGTATCAACAGATAAAACATCAATTTTATCTGCCTATAAAGCAAAGATACTATGTTTTTAGAAATTATGTTACTGATTTCTATTTTTTCATAGACGTCTTTGATTACTGAAGGGACAATGTTCTCAATCCTAAGAACCAAAGTTGTGATAATCATACATCTATTTAGTCCTGATATGACAGGACCCTTTGCCAACAATCAGAAATAAAAGTTTTAGAGATGGCATGTCCCACTCTTTCATGTGTAATGGTGGAAAGGGTTATGCCTAAAAGAGAAAGGTGTCCAGTCACTTTAGGTGTTCATTGATTGCTTCTCAAATGTACCTTGACTGGGGTGTTTATGTTGAGCGAGCAACCTTGGGATCATATTCTTGATCCCATGTTTGAGCTAGTAACCACAATGTTTCCAACCAGGCACCTCAGTGTTTCTGGTTGATTCTCTCTCTACTGTACCACCAGTGGTCAGGCTGCCATGTTATACTTTTGATCCTCAGATCTTATTTATGTTATAGCAGAAATTTTGTACCCTTGACGGGTCTCTGGATTTATTATGGGATCATATACATGACCCCATGATTGCTGGCTTGAGCCCAAGATCACTAGCTTGAGCAAGTGATCACTCACTCCACTGAAGCCTCCTTATCAACATATATGAGAAAGCAATCTGTGAACAACTAAGGTGCTGTAATGAAGAATTGACATATCTCATCTCTCTCTTTTCCTACCTGTATATTCCTATCTGTCCCTCTCTTTATCTCTCTCTCTCTCTCTGTCACAATAGAAAAAAAAACTTACTTGTTTCATCATATTTTCTAATGTCTTGATGAACTGTGCAGTAATAGTTTGGTTATTTTGGCCTTACAAAGTCAATTTGAACACCATTGTCAGATTTGCCTAAAAATCCATTACCTTTTTTTCCAACTCATACATTCTAATATGGATGAATATAAGTAAAAATGTCACAGAAGATTTATGTCCCTTGAATTTCTCTTTTTAAAGTATGTGTTTAATTTATCTATTTCCTTGTTTATATCTTCACCAATTTGAGTGGATATATACTTTTTAGAATTAAAACATTTTATGATGAACTACTGTATAATAACATTCTTGAAGAGAAGTTTCTCTTTCATGGGATACTAATTTTTTATTAATCTTCAGATGCCTATAGGTACATATTTTTATATAGAAAGAGCCCCCTTACTTTTTATGGAACTGAGCTCAACCCATTGATTTTACACATACTGTTCAATACCCTGATGATATTTGCTTTAGGGAACAAGGCTTCGCCAGATCAGTTTTTAAGAATGAGAACTAATAGAAAGACCAGCAAAGACTCAATGGGGACTGAAAGTGGAGATTTATAATTCTACTTAGAAGCCTGTTAAGTTTAAAATAACCCTCTGAGAAAGATAAGCTTGGTCAAGGTCTAGCAGGACATTTCTTCTGACTGACAATGACAAGAACACTTGCAAGGCTGCAAAGAGGCACAGACTTCAGTGATTTTAAAATCAAATATCATCACTGAGATTTTAGAACTCTGTGTCATAGATGATGCCAAGCTTGGCAGCTGGCATAATCTGTTCTCCTAAACCATTATATTTCTTATTGTAATGTAATATACTAGCTTTTGACACATAAGTTTCTTTTTCCCTTTTATGACAAGAATAAAGCAGGATCTGTGATCCAATGAAGATTCTTGATTTGTAGCCATGACAGAATAGCCCCAGGAACTGACTGGCCCACTGTCAGCACAGTGGTACAGGGCCCTAACTGATAAGCTTAAAGTTTGCTGATGACACATTTAGCCTCAGGTATAAAAATGTCAAGATAAAAACTATTTGAAGTTTTTAGGTAATGATGACTGGTAATTTAACCTACTTTTACCCACCCCTGCTTCTTGCAGCTGACACTTCAGGGGAACAGACCCTATGATGTAATGTAGTGGGCCTGCTTTTGAAGAATTCAGTCACTCAGTCTCTTATATCCATTCTATCATAAGTCTTCAAAGATGACTCCCAATTTTCTAGGATCAAACATAATGAATTCTTCTTGTCGAATTCCTTCCTACTGTAAGATATTTTGGTGTCTATATATTTCTCTGTCCTAGAGTTAGAAAGGATAAAGAAATGTGGGATGGTGTGCAAGTATTTATGAAAGAAGAAATGCTGTACATAATATATAATGTGGGAGATAATCTGCTTTCTAATTGTTTGAAGAATATTGACACGTGTTATTTAGGTGAACCCAGTGAAAACCTTAGTGGGACTTAAATTGTCTTAAAGTGACTTAGTGGGGCTTAAAGTGATTTCAGTTATTATTCATTTACCTGAGTTTTCCCAAGATGACAATGTTCTAAGTCAAAACATAAAAAACGTCTTGTCAGTCCTCTGCTGAGAAATCTTAATACTCATTGCCTACTAAATCTGGAATACATCATGTTGAGGGAAAAGAATGCAAGCTACAGAAGTTACATTCACAGTACAGTGCTATTATATTTATATAATTAAAAACCATTAATACTATGTATTTTTTATGGATTATAGCTATGTGGAAAGTGTTTCATGCATGAGAATGAGGAACTTACAATTTCAGAATAATACTTCTTTGTGGGGTAGGGAAGGAAGAGAATACATTTGAGAAAGCCTTCATATATATTTATAATATTTAATTTCTGAAGTTTGTGAATGCACAGAAGCTCATCATTATATTCTCCTAATTCTTTTGTAAAATTTATTTTTTAAAAGTTTAATTTAAAGAGAAGATGAGAATGAGAGGATTTGTAATTTTAATGAATATATTAAATCTTTGCATAAGTCAGCATTACTTTAGTTTCCTTCATCTCTACAAGAGGTTTGTGTGAGCAAATGCCAAGCCTAGTTTGTGTGGCTCTCAGCATTGTCTGCTCCGGATGGTCTGGTAGCCAACTGTCTGCCTCAGATTGCGGACAGTTGGCCATATACAGGCTACTTTTGAACGCATTCTTAATGGCCACACCCTATGCACAGGTTAACTGCTTTTTCTTTTTCTTTTGTGCATGCCACCCCAGGGTGAGGTTGGGGGGCTACTTTGTTTGACCAGGAAAATACAGTGAGGCTCAAAAGCATTTTTAACCAATAGAATTTTGAGCCACTAAATTTGTTTATGGGCTCAGTGATTCTTTCCTTTGATGGTGGAATCAAAATTGGGAAGGCCACAACCTGGTGCTTTGTAAATGGAAGAATATGGTTGACATCATTACTACTGAGACTTTTTGTTTTGAGCAGTTTCTGCGTATTATTACCTCTGGATATGTGACTGATCCAGTGTTAAAAACTTATAAAAAATTTTTTGATTCCCTCATCCCAATTGTTCTGAAAGCATAACTTGAGTCATTTCTGTTCTCTCTAGGATATTGCTAGTTATGACAAGCAGGAACAGCCTTGAGATACAAGGAATATGCATTACAATAAATTGTTGTCTGTGGGTGGCATAATTGCGTGTACAAAGGGAAAATGCTAAAAATGAGCTGAGAAAGAAAAAGAGTGTAGATGCAAACACATAAGCCATAATACGTTACATGGATCAGAGGTCACCTATTTAAATTTACAAAAGACTCCATCAGAGTGTTCTTTAATCAAAATACTAATCTCCAATACATACATTTTTGTATTAACTGAGAAAAGTTTTCTTTCCTTATTACACAATAATATACATATACGTATGTGTATGTATGTATGTGTGTAGTTTTAATCTCTTTATCATGATTTTACAAAGATTGGAGTCTAAACCAGATGATAAGTAAGTACTCTCTCATTCATAGTTTGTGCCACAGTTATAGTAAAAAAGATGTCCCCTTTTTCCAAGTTTTCAGAAATATGAAATACAACTACATTAATGCCTTATGTAAAAGAATGGGAAGAACACGTGGGTACTATTACATTCTCATGGGACTTCTCAGAGGAAATGAGTTGCATAGGATTGGTGATTGAAAAATGACAGTTTGAGCATAGAGAGCTCAGCATTACCCAGGTGTCTTTTGGAATGACCAGTGCTCAGCAGCTCTTTGCCCATAACTGTTATGAGATCATGACTGTGATGAGCTTTCTAGATAAATCCTGTTCCTACAAGAGGAAGGGGAAAGTTTATCTTAGTGGGGAACATATAACTTGGAGAGATTAGGGTGCTCCTCGCTGGCTATAGGTCAAGCCAAACTCTTTAGGCTTACCAGAAATGATAATGTCCATTTCTTTTTCTCTTCTCTTTTTTTTGGGTTTTTTTTTTGTGACAGAGAGAGGGACAGATAGGGATAGACAGGAAGAGAGATGAGATGCACCAATTCTTCATCCTGTTCCTTCATTTAGGATATATTCTTCTGTCTGCCCATTTTGCTTGACTTTCTGTTTTTGTTCCTTTGAGTTAAATAAATTTTTATCTTGCCCAGTCTTGAAAAAGTTTTCTTTGTTAAATTGTGTGTTAAAATGGTTTCAGCCTGCCAGTTGTCACGGGGGAGGTGCACACCATGCCTGTCATGTCACCTGGTCTGAGTGGGTTCTGTATGGACCACCTGTGGTGTGTGAGCTTCCTTGCACTTTTAATCTGAGCAGGGCTGCCTGGTGTAAAAGAGACTGCGTGATGTGTGCTTTGTGTGTCCTGTTTTAATTTATTGTTTTCAGAGCACAGTCTGCGCTGGGTTACCTGGTTGCTTTCTTATATTTCACGCCCCATTAGATCCACCCTTTGCCTTGGAGGGGTAACTTGTATACACACAGCCTTAATTTGTTCATTCTTCACCTTCTCAGGGCTTGGCAGCCCCGTGAATATAAAAAGCATTGCCCAACTCACTCCAAACTTGGCCATAAGGTTTTCTAGCTTTGTGCTTTCTTTGGGTAGAGCACCCCACAAGTATGAGAAACAGCGCCCCCCAATCTCTGCACTTTTTTTTGAACAGGCAGTCCTGTGTGCAGAAAAAAAAAGAAACAGCAGAAAGTCTTTGCCAGTTAGCTCAAGTGGTTAGGATCATCCACTGGAAACACCAAAGTTGTGTATTTGATCCCCAGTCAAGGCATAACCAATGAGTCCACGGCTTAGTGAAAAAACAAATGAATGTTTCCATTCCCACTCCCTTCTCTCTCCTTTCTTCTTTCTGGCTCTCTATAAATTAATAAAAATTAAACCCTGGCCAGATAGATTCGTTGGTTAGAACTTCGTTCTGGACGACAAATGTTTTTGGATTGTTTCCTTGTTTAGGGCACATACAGGATCATCTCAAAGTTTCTGTCTCTCACTGCCTCTTTCTCAAAAACAACAACAAAGAGAGCAAGGAGAACTAATTGTAAACCATAGACCGTAGCCAGTTTCCTACTGTAAATCTGGAAGATAAAAATAAGTTAGGTATTACCCTGTCTTCTCAGAGGAAAATAGGTCCACTAAGTAGCTTTATGCAGAAATCTCAGCTGATGGGGTATGGGAGCTGGTCCTTCCCACCCTGCCCTGCATCTCACTGCGCACATGTCTGGGGGCTTGTCTGGGTGCAAGAACTGGCTTGAGGCTAAAATACTCGCGCCAGGCACTGCCCTTTCCCCAGAGGATCACCGGCCTCTGCAGGATACACAGTGCATTTCTGCAAGTACCAGGAAGGAAAGGGAGGAATGGAGAGGGTGGACCTCCGCTGTTCCAGACCAGCTGCTAATGGGAGGCAGCCTGTGGTGTCCTAATTTAAAACATTCTCAATTGTGGAGGGTGATTGGAGCCACTTGAAGCCTCCTCAAGGACACTCAGACCAGAGGCCGGGTGAGCCCTCCTAGGCAGTGAGGGGAATGGCAAGGGCAGGACCACGGAGAAGGGGTTTGACAGGTAGGGCAGCCACAGTTCCATCCCTGAAGATGGAGCCTATGTAGAAGGTGGGGCCTGGAAGATGAGGGGTGGGATCATGGCAGCAACTTGATAGGGAAGTTTAAAGGATATCACTGGGTGTGGAGCCTTGGGAGGTGTGGCTTGGCAGTGGTTAGGGTTAGGTTTAGGGTTAGGTTTAGGGTGAGGGTGAGGGTGCAGTTGAGGGTGAGGGTGAGTGTTAGGTTTAGGGTTATGAATAATTGTTGCTTCTCACTCTCCCAGCCTGTTTATCTCTTTCTCTTTCTCAAAAACCAAAAAGGGGACAAAAGTTCACCCTGAAGTGATGTCATACCATTATATTTTGATTTTTTTATCACTTTTTCCATTATCACCTCAAATTTAATTTCTACTTTTTGGTGTTTGCTGCAGTCTGACATACTGCAACATTTTTTTTTCAGTGCTTGCATATTTGGTGAGACGAACAGGGATCTCTAGTCTAGGTTTTACAAAATTCTTTTCCTTTTCTTGCTAAAAGAAGTAGTCAACAAATACCCACCTTATAATCTTAGTCCCCAGAGACTCCTCTCTGGTTCCTTGGCAGTTGCCACAGAAATATGGCCCACATCTCAGATCTCCACTCCTGGCTGCGTCCAGTCCCAGGCTACTCCAAGTACGGTTCCTTAATCTCTAGCAAAGGGAGTGTTGTGGTATCCCAGAATTACAGAATGAGAATCTGTATTTTAGCAAAATCCCAAGTTATTTATACGCACTAAATGTTGACAAGTTTCTATTTTTAATTATTTATATCTGAGAATATGGATATGTAGAAATTCTACCAGTTACAAAATTTAACTCCTCATATTGGAAAGCCGAAATCCACTAAATGCTTTTTTTCAGCTGTTTTAACTCATCTGTGACTTTTTAAGTTATTAATGACAATCAGGACACATAGTTTTGATCTTCCATAATCTTAAACTTCTCCTGCCACTAGTAAAATTTTTATATGATGTAGAAATTCTGATTCCAAATAGGGGCAGTATTCAAGGTACTGATACATGGGAATAATAGGAAATATGATGTGCACTGTAATATATTTTATACACTAGGCTAGGCCACAGTTTATCAGAGATAACCAAAATTTTCTGAAATGCAGGAGTCTGGGGAGACCCATGACAACACAATCTTGATGAGCACACACCCCAGAAACCTCAATACAAAATTGGAGGTCTAGCAGACAATTGAGTAAGGTCTCAAACAGTGGGCTGTATACCTCAGCACTCTTTGCAGGCTCTATGACTAAGTAAACTGCTTCATACCTATGCTTTTATTTTTAAATTTGAATAGCAGTGTTAGTATATGAGAGTTAAATGAGATGCTACATGTTAAGCACTTAGCATAGTGCCTGGAACAAAATATAGGCTTGACATAAGTCAAAATCCATGGCAGAAACTTGTGTTCTCTGTAGACCTCAGTTTCCTCATTCATTCTATAAATTTTACTAAGCACCTACTATCTGCTAAGCTCCATGCTAGGCACTGGGGATCCAGTGATAGTTAAAACTCAGTCCCTTTAGCTTAAAACAACAAGTCAGGTGGAGAAGTCAAATAATGCCTAGGTGCTACAACAGACGTAAAATGTCTAGAGCAGCACAGTGATTTGAGGAACTCTGGAGATCCCAGATGATAAAAGGCTAATACCACCTCTTTTTAATTTATTTCATTATTATTTTTCCCCCAAAGTTAGAAGCAGTACATCAGTCAGACTCAACACATGCACCCGACCTTAATCCACCCTACTTTCCCACAGGGGGAAATGCTCTGCTTATCAGGGCATTGCTCTGTTGCAACTGGAGCCATTCTTGTGTCTGAGGCAGAGGCCATGGAGCCCTCCTCAGTGCCCAGGGCTAACTTTGCTCCATTGAAGCTTTGGCTGCAGGAGGATAAGAGAGAGATACAGAGGAAGGAGAAGGGGAACTTTGAAGAACCAATGGGTGCCTCTACTGTGTGTCCTAGCCAGGAATTAAACCCAGGACTTCCACACATGGGGCCGATGTTCTATTGTTGAGGCAACCAGCCAAGGCCACAACCTGTTTGTAATTTAAAGTGAAAACAGCAATGGTAAAATAGTAAGAGACAGAGATGAAAATAGCATCTTCCTGAATTTTCTGATGACAATATTCAAGATAATTGAGGCTGTTTCTCCTATTTTTGTGTTTTAGCTTAATGATTCCATAAAAGCTCATTCACACGACCAAGTCAAAAAAACTCGGGTGTAGATGAGCTCATTGGCATCCACTCTTGCTTCAGTGTGTCCAAGCTTTGGAAGGAAGACACAGATATAAAGGGAATACAAGAAAGACATCTGTGAAGCATAAAAACAGAAGGTTGTATAGGCAGATCTCATTCTATTGTGTATAGCTTCATTGTGCTTGATAGATGTTCCCCTATTTTTTTACTTTCTTTTAAAAGTGAAGACAAAAACTGTCCACTAGTAAATTTTCATTACAGCTCACTCTATTGCATGATTCGTCTGGAACCAAACCAGCAAATTATTCAAGGTTTACCTCTGATTATTTCTATGTTCTGGGGCTATATAACCTTACAATTGTTCATTCAGTCATTCAATGTAACCACATCACATCATTTGGAAAGATCAGAAAGTTATCTTACTTTCTGAGTCATAAGGGAGATCTCGACCCTCAAATAATTCACCTATCACCATCACAACTCACTTTTATGCGCACTCAGCACCCACTAGGGCCTGAAGTCCAATCAGAACAGCCACAAAAGCTTGGAAACACTCGCAGGAGCATTTCCCTCCTACTTGATGGACTCCTATACATCACTCAAAGCCCATATTTAGGTTCTGCCTTTCTGAAATCTTTCTTGTGCCCATAGGAGTGCTGTACCCCATCAAAATGCCTTCTTTAGATATTCTTATATTCTGTGAATGCTCCCCATTTAAGCTGTCAGTTCCCTTAAGATTCTGCAGGTTTTGCATCCACAGCACTCAGCATGGGGTCTTGCACAGGGTAGGCTGAATGGCAGCATTTTCACAGATGTCAAAAAGCAAGCCTCCTCCAGATAGACTGAGGAGCTCACGAACAACCAGGTCTTCCCGATTGTGCAGACCCAGAGCTGGGTCCATGGTTCTTTGCATTCAGCGCCCCTGGAACCTGGACCAACTCCACTGGGAAAGCAGAGAGCGGAGGCTGTTTTCGTAAAGGTATGGGAAAATTTGCATAAACCCAGATTCCACCAGTGTGGCCTCAGGGGAACTCTGGGACAAGAAAGCCAGGAGGTGTGTGGAAAAACTAGCAGCACCCAACAGAGGAGAAGTGCATGCGCGTAAACACGCAAACACACATGCACTCACAGAAACTCACACGGAGGCGGCGAAAAGACAGGCAGCAACAAACCCTCCCCAAGCCCAAGACCATCCGGAGGCTCAACAGAAAAAACTGGCCATCTCCGCAGTCACATAACCGCTGAAGCGCTAAGTCCTTTCCACCCTTTAGATTCCGCCCTGGCCGCCGGCACTGGGAGGGCAGAGAAGCACCACAGAGCCAAGGCGGGTGCTTCCGCAGCCACCATGATGGCTACTGGGCCTTGGACGGTGCTGGGCAGGCACAGGGCTGGGGCACAAAAAGGCTCGGGGCAGACAGGGCGGAGCTGAAGGAGCGGGGCAAAAAGGCACAAGGACGATAGAGGGTGGGGCAGACAGTGAGGGGTGATTATGGTGCTGAGAGAGATAGTGAGGTGCACGGAGCAGAGGGGATGGCATGGGGTGGGATCAGGGCATGACAGGGTGGCCAGGCTTGGGGACACAAGGTGAAGGAGAGGGGATAGGGATTGGAGTGGGAGCCCAGGGTTTCTTACACCAGACTTTCTGTAATGTGCAGCAGGGCTTAGGGAGTAGCAAGTACAGTGAGGGGCAGGGATGTGGAGGGGCAGGGGCAGTGAAGAGCTGAGCAAATCCACTCCTCATGATAGAAATGTACAGAACGGAGCCTGATTGTGTCCTTCTTGTGAAAGGAAATTTTATTCATGTCTCATCGTCGTTATGATGGAAGAAACAGCATTTGTCACCTCAGTGACATTTGAGTTTATAAAGAGGGAGTCCGTTATTGGGAAAGAGATATTATTTTAAAAAAAAAAAAACAAAAAAGGTCTGACCTGTGCTGGCGCAGTGGATAAAGTGTCAACGTGAAAATACTGAGGTCGCAGGTTCAAAGCTCTTCACCTGTCTGGTCAAGGCATATATGGGAGTTGATGCTTCCTGCTCCTCTTTCCTGTCTCTCTCTCTCTCTCTTTCTCTCTCTCTCTTTATCTCCCTCTCTCCCTCCATTCTCTTTAAATAAAAAAAACCGGAAAAGCAAAAATAAAAAAACACAAAAAAGTACGTGGCATGAATTTGGATGCGAAGTGTCTGCCATCACCCTGTCTGTGAGGGTACACAGTGTGCACATGAAGACATAAATTTTTCATGTTGCAGGAGGTGCCTGTTGGTGTTCTCAGAACTGGTTCTTAGTCTGAGTTTTGTGACATAGCTTTGTGGGAACAAGGATGAGAGTGTACTAGACTCTGAAAATAACTTACATGTAAATGGGGGCTCATAACCTTCCGTTATGCAGCTATGGAATTTCAGGTAGGTCGCTCGCTTTTGTTTGGAGGGAATGGCGCCCTTTCAGAAAGTCTTCAGTCATAGGCTTACAAGGGGTGCTTTCCCACTGGTTTGAATGGAGCCCGCAGTTCCTGCCAGCATTGTAGAGGGTTCTTGGAAATTTGCGGTGAGTCTGGGCGGTTTCCAGGGCTTTCCTGTGCTGGGAGAGAAGCGAGAAATTGTTTCGGTCTGGGGGGGTCCCAGGGGAGTTTCTTGGGGCCACTGTGGCTGAGTTGTGGAGTCATATGGAAGGGAGCTGAGAGAACAGTGCAGGAGAGAGCCTGGAGCGAGGTGCCTGCTGCTGGCCTGGGTGTGGGTTCTGTGGGAAGGAAGAGGGTGCAGAGGGAAGGTGGGGAGGGAGGGAAGAAGAGGCATCCACAAAAACAGTAAATGTTCTTGGGAGGGGAGGAGTGGCTTGTCGCATTAACAGGATTATGAAGGGTCTGGGTCATGGGGTGGCTCCTAGGGTGGAATGTCATAGAATATTAAAATGAGGTGGCCCAGGAGAAATCTGTGATCAGCTGGTTTCTCCAGTGTGTTTGTCAAGACTGTATCCTCAGTTTGCTGCCCGTGGCCATAACTGCACAGTGACTCTTTGAAGGTTTGCTGTTGATGAATTTGTGGTGCAGTGCTACCTTTATTCTTCTCCTGGAGCCATGGCTCAATTGAAGAGAGTTGACCCTGGGTGCTGACGGTGGTTTTATGGTGTCTGCCTCAGGTGCTAAGAAGAGCATGGTTGCTAAGAAATGAAGCAATGCTCCAAATGGTCAGAATATCTCCCACCAGTGGGTTGCCGGGCAGATTCTTCATATGGGAGTTGGTCTCTCTGCCTCCCTTCCTCTCACTAAATAAATAAAAAAAAGAAAGAAACAGCTGAGAGCATTTGCCATTTAGCTCAGGTGGTTACGTGCATCAACCGGAAACACCAAGATTGTTTATTTGATCCCCAGTCAGGCCATACCAATGAGTCCATGCCTGAGTGGAACAACAAATGAATATTTTTTTTCCCACTCATTCTCTCTCCTTTCTTCTCTCTGTTTCTCTATAAGTCAATAAAAATTAAACCTTGGCCAGATAACTTGGTTGGTTAAAGTATCATCCTGGACCACGGAGGTTGTCAGTTTGATCCCTTGGTAAGGGCACATACAAAAATATCTCGATGTTTCTGCCTCTCTCTACCTCTTTCTCAAAAACAACAGCAAAGGCAGTGGAGAGAACTAATTGTAAACCAGAGACCATAGACAGTTTCCTACTGTAAATCTAGGGATTAAGAAGAGTTAGGTATTGCCCTGTCTTCTCAGAAAGAAATCAGTCCACGAAGTAGCTCCATGCAGAAATCTCAGCTGATGGGGTAGGGGAGCTGGTCCCTCCCACCCTGCCCTGCAGCCTGCTGCACGCTGCTCTGGGGGCTGGTCTGGGGTAAGAGCTGGCTTGAGGGTGTATGACTCATGCCAGGGACTGCCCTTTCCCCAGAGAAGCCACTGGCCTGTACAGGAGACACAGGGCGTCTCTGTAAGTGCCAGGAGAAAGACAGAGGAAGAGAGAGGGTGGACCTCCGCTGTTACAGACTGGCCATTAAGGGGAGTCAGCCTGTGGCATCCTGATATAAAACATTCTCAAATGCAGAGGGCGATTAGAGCCTCTTGAAGCCTCCTGACGGCCACTCAGAACAGAGGCCAGGTGAGCCCTCTTAGGCAGTGAGGGAAAAGGCAAGAATAGGGCAGGGGAGAGAGAAACCAACAGGTAGGGCAGGCTGAGTGCCATCTCTGAAGAGGCAGTTCTGGAGGAGTTTGGGCTTGGCAGTTGAATGGCGGGGTTGTGGCTGCTAGCCTGATAGGGAAGGGTAAATGAGATCACTGGGTGCAGAGCCTTGGGAGGTGGGGCTTGGCAGGGGTTAGGTTGAGGGTGAGGTTGAGGGTGAGGCTTAAAGTTAGGGTTATGAATAATTGATGCTTCTCATCTCTCCCAGCCTGTTTGTCTCTCTCTCTTTCTCAAAAAAGGGGAAAACTGTTTAACCTGAAGTCATGATAAACCATTATATTTGATTTTTTTTCACTTTTTTCATTATCTCCTCAAATTTACTTTCTGCTCCTTGGTTTTTGCCGCAATCTGAGATTTTTTAGTGTCAGCATTTTTTTCAGTGCCTGCATATTTGGTGAGGCGAACAGTGACCTCTAGTCTCAGTTTCTAAAAATACTTTTATGTTTTCTGCTAAAAGAAGTGGTCAACAATAATCCCCCAACCAATAATCCCAGACACCAGAGACTCCTCTCTGGTTCTTTGGCAGTTGCCACAAAAAAAAGGCCCATATCTCACACCTCCACTGCTGGCTGCGTCTAGTACCAGGCTACTGCAAGTATGGTTCCTTAATCTCTAGCAAAGGGAGTGTTGTAGTATCCCAGACTTACAGAATGAGAATCTGCATTTTAGCAAAATCCCAGATTCTTTATATGCACTAAATGTTGACAAGTCTCTATTTTTAATTATTTATATCTGAGAATGTGGATATGTAGAAATTCTACCAGTTACTAAATTTAACTCCTCATATTGGAAAGCTAAAATCCACTAAATGCTTTTTGTCAGCTGTTTTAACTCATCTGTGACTTTTTAAGTTATTAATGACAATTGGGCCACATAGTTATGATCTCCCAAAATCCCAAACTTCCCCTGCCACTAGTAAAATTTTAAATGATGTAGAAATTCTGATTCCAAAAGTGGCAGTTTTTGGGGTGCAGTTACATGGGAGTAACAGGAAATATGATGCACACTGTACTATATATTTTATACACTAGGCTAGGCCACAGTATATCAGAAATAATCAAAAAGTTTGTGAAAGGAGGGAGTCTGTGGATACCCATGACAACACAGTGGGTCTTGACGAGCACACACCCTAGAAACCTCAATCCAGGATTGGAAGTCCAGCAGACAATTTAGTAAGGTCCCAACTGATGGGCTGAACACCTCAGCACACTTTGCAGGCTCTATGACTATGTAAACTGCTTCATACTTAAGTTTTTATTTTCTCATTTGAAAAGCAGGGTTATTATATGAGAGAAAAATGAGATGCTACATGTTAAGCACTTAGCATAGTGCCTGACACAAAATATAGGCTTAACATAAGTCAAAATCTATGGTGGAAACACATGTTATCTGTAGGCCTCAGTTTCCTCATTCATTCTAAAAATATTACTAAGCACCTATT
Source organism: Saccopteryx leptura (assembly GCF_036850995.1). Taxonomy (NCBI): domain Eukaryota; kingdom Metazoa; phylum Chordata; class Mammalia; order Chiroptera; family Emballonuridae; genus Saccopteryx; species Saccopteryx leptura. The sequence continues at coordinate 89,335 of NW_027095747.1, forward strand.
ATCTGCTAAGCTCCATGCTATTCACTGGGGATCCAGTGATTGTTAAAACTCAGTCCCTTTTGCATAAAAGCAACAAATCAGAGGGAGAAGAAAAATAATGAATAGGTGCTATAATAGAGAAAATCTTATAGAGCAGCACAGTGAGATGAGAATCTCTGCAGACCACAGATGATATAAGGCAAATACCAACTTTTCATAATTCATTTATTATTTTTTTCCCTCAAAGTTAGAACCGGAAAGGCAGTCAGACTCCACACATGTACCCTACCAGGATCCACACAACATGCCCACCAGGGGGCAATGCTCTGCCTATCTGTGGCGTTGCTCTGTTGCAAGTCGAGCCATTCTAGCACCTGAGGAGGAGGCCATGGAGCCCTACTTAGTGCCCGAGGCCAACTTTGCTTCAATGGAGCTTTGGCTGCAGGAAGGCAAGAGAGAGATAGTGAGGAAGGATAGGGGAAACTTTGAAGAAGCAGATGGGTGCCTCTTCTGTGTTTCCTAGCCAGGAATTGAACCCAGATCTTCCACACACTGGGCCAATGCTCTTCCGTAGAGACAACCAGCCAAGGCCAACACCTGTTTTTAATTTAAAGTGAAAACAGCAATGATAAAATTGTAGGAGATAGAGAAGAAAATAGCATCTTCCTGAATTTTCTGATGACAATATTCAAGATAATTGAGGCTGTTTCTTCTGTTTTTGTGTTTAAGCCTTAATGATTCCATAAAAGCTGGTTTACATGACGAAGTCAAAGAATACTCAGGTCCAGAAGAGCTGATCGGTATCCACTCTTTCTTCAGTGTGTCCAAGCTTTGAAAGGAAGACACAGATATAAAGGGAATATAAGGAAAACAGCTGTAAAGCAGAAAACCAGAAGATTGTATAGGCAGACCTCATTCTATTGTGTGTAGCTTCATTGTGCTTCATAAATGTTGCCATATTTTTTCTTTTTTTAAAAACTGAAGGCAAAAACCCTTCACTAGTAAATCTTGATTACAGCTCACTCTATTGCATGACTGGTCTGTAACCAAACCAGCACACTATCCAAGGTTTGCCACTGATTATTTCTAAGTTCTTGGGCTACATATTCTTACACTTGTTCATTCAGTCATTCAATGTAACCACATCACATCATTTGAAAAGATTAGATAGTTCTCTTTTTTCTGAGGCACAAGGGAAATCTCAACCCTCAAATAATTCCCCTATCACCATCACAACTTGCATTTCTGTGCACTCAGCACCCGCTAGGGACTAAAGTTCCAATCACAACAGCCACAAAATCTTGGCAACCTTCGCAAGAGCATTTCCCTCCTACTTGATTAACTCCTATACATCAATCAAAGCCCACTTTTAGGCTCTACCTCTCTGTATTTTTCTCTGTGCCCGTAGGAGGGGCTGTACCCTATCAAAATGCCTTCTTTAATAATTCTACTATTCTGTGAATGTTCCCCATTTAAACTGTCAGTTTCCTTAAGAGTCTGTGGGTTTTTGCATCTCCACCACTCAGCACAGGGTTCTTCACAGGGTAGGCCAAACAGTAACGTTTTCACAGATGACAAAAAGCAAGCTTCCTTCAGATGGACTGAGGAGCTCAAGAAAAAACCAGTCTCCAAGGTTGTGCAGATCCAGAGGTGGGTCCATCCTTCTTTGCATCCAGTGCCCATGAAAACTGGACCAACTTAACTTGGAAAGTGGAGAGTGGAGGCTGAGTTTTCTCCAAAGTACGGGAAAGATGGCCTGAACCTAGATTTTGCCTGTGCAGCCTCAGAGCCAAGTAACTTTCAACTACCTCAAACCTCTGAAAAAATATAAAGCATGTTTCTTGTTGTCATTACACTTAATCTAGTAATCAATAATAAAAACTAACTAAAAAACCCATCATTTTCTAAGATTAGAAATTCACTCCTAAATAACCCCCCTTCAAAATCACAATTCAAGTTACAAAATACTTTCATAATAATGGAAATAAAATCTACATAAAAAACCTATATAAAAATGTAGTGATGAATACATTTTAAAGAAAAAAACTTTAAAATACACAGCTTTTCCACCCATACTAAGAACCAGGACACTAAATAAACTCCAGAGAAAGTGAAAGAAAAAAATATTCACAGCTTGAGCAGGCAGTGGCAGAGTGATAGAGCATTTGACTGGAATGCAGAGGACCCATATTTGAGATTACAAGGATGCCAGCCTGAGCGTGGGCTTTTCTAGTTTGAGCAAAGCTCACCAGCTTGAGCGCAAGGTTGCTAGCTCGAGCAAGGGGTCTTTCAGTAAGCTCTAGACTCCTGGTAAAGGCACATATAAGAGAGCCATCAATGAACAACTAAGGTGTCACAACAAAAAAACTGATGATTGCTCTGTGACCTGGCACATAATAAAAAAACTCTCTCCATTCCTGTTTGTCTGTCCCTACCTATCCCTCTCTCTACTCTTTCCCTGTTTCTGTAAAAAAAAAATAGAAATGTTTGCAGAGACATTTGGAGAATGTATACCATATTTTCCCATGTATAAGACTCATCTATTTTGATAAATGTGAGGTTTGAAAACTGAGTGCGACTTATACAGTGGTTGTAGTATTTTTTACTTGCATTTACTGTTTACACACATTTGTTATCATTTTCCCAAACTTTGTGCCCCCAAATTAAAGTGCATCTTATACAGGGAGGCATTTTATACATAGGAAAATATGGTACTTTACAAACTTACCACTTATTTCCTCTTGGGGTGAGATTTTGAAAAATATAATTCATTCCTCTATGCAATGTAAGCTGCAAAAACACCAACAAAAAAGCCATTGTTCTTTTTCTTTTATTTAATTATTAATGTTAGAGGGTGAAGAGGGGGGAAATAGACAGTCAGAAACATCGATCTGTTTCTATATGTGCTTTGACCCAGGACCAAACATATAACATTAGTGTATGGGTGTGATGCTCTAAATACTGAGCTCTCTGCTGAGAGCAAGACATTGTCTCTTGGGGAAAAATATTACTAGAGGAAACCTGAGATAAATAAAAAATAAAATAATAATCTAGTCTGCTGTGGTTACAACACCAGAAGAATGTTCTTTGCTCTTGACAGTCAGGGGCATAAATACTATTTCTAATTATTTACCATGAAGTGACACCTTTCCAAACATGCACTTTTTCCTGTGTCTTGGCAGCAGTCCAGACTGAGAGACCTCCTAATCATTGAACATAAAAATTTATCTGAGCCAGGGTCACCACTTACAAGCTAGGTTCTTTTCATCACATAACAGCTCCCAGGGTCTTTCTTTCATCACTTGTAGATTTTCTCAATTTTATAGCTCAGAACACGCATTGCTGAAGAACCCAGACTTATATCTTAGCTCTGCCTTCCGAGAAACAGATATACTGATTCTCACCACGATCAATCAAAACTGGGACCAAATATATTGCACTACAAAATCCAGTGCTTGTCACAACTTATAATTATTTTATTTATGTGTATTTTTACTTCCTCTGTCTACCCCAAAACAGTGCAGTATTCATAAAGACAGAAAGTGAGTTTGTCTCATTCACTCTAGGCAACCACTGTCAAGCACTTTGCCTGGCACATAATAGAAACACAATAAGTGTTTACTGAATGAATGAATAGTCATTTGCATACATACACATATATACACAAATAGCAGACACTGTGGACACAGAGAGATATGCTAATGTGCAATGCACATCTCTGCACACAGATATACACACACCCAATGTACCTGATTACATATAGATAGAGAAATATAATAGGTACACCAAGAATATGGAAATAAAATGTCCTAATATTAACAGTAGGCATCTTTGCATGAAAATTTTTGTTTTGTTTTTCTTATCTATTTTATTGCACTTCTGCAATAAGAAAACTGTTTTTATAATAAAAAAGCTGTTAAATTTCTATAACTTGTCAAATCAAAGCACATCATATATTACAATACATTAAAAAGATTTAAATAATAGAAGTTTAAAAGACAGAAGTAAAAATAGTAGAATGGGAAGTCATTGAGTGCAGAGACATGAGTTACTAGCACAGTGCCTGGTATATGATGGGCACTTTCAAAGGATTTATGAAAGTATGGCTGAAAGGAAAGAAGAAAAACAAGATGAACCGAGAGATTCCCAGAAAACAAACCACTAAGGATACACAAAAACGGCAAATTGAAATCAACGTTTGTAAATAATCCTCTCTACCAAAACTTTCCTTTGGACTTGTACTGACGCGTGATCCCCAAGATGACCACGAGGTGGCAGCACATAAGCACATTTAATAGAGACCATTCTTTTTTTTTTTTTTTATAATAAATTTTTATTGATGGTAATGGGATGACATTAATAAATCAGGGTACATATATTCAAAGAAAATATGTCTAGGTTATTTTGTCATTAAATTATGTTGCAAACCCCTCGCCCAAAGTCAGACTGTCCTCCGCCACCCTCTATCTAGTTCTCTGTGCCCCTCCCCCTCCCCCTAACTCTCTCCCTCCCTCCCTCCCATGTCCTCCCTCCCCCCACCCTTGGTAACCACCACACTCTTGTCCATGTCTCTTAGTCTCATTTTTATGTTCCACCAATGTATGGAACCATGTAGGTCTTGTTTTTTCTGATTTACTTATTTCACTCCTTATAATGTTATCAAGATCCCACCATTTTGCTGTAAATGATCTGATGTCATCATTTCTTATGGCTGAGTAGTATTCCATAGTGTATATGTGCCACATCTTCTTTATCCAGTCTTCTATTGAAGGGCTTTTTGGATGTTTCCATGTCTTGGCCACTGTGAACAGTGCTGCAATGAACATGGGGCTACATGTGTCTTCACGTATCAATGTTTCTGAGGTTTTGGGGTATATACCGAGTAGAGGGATTGCTGGGTCATAAGGTAGTTCTATTTGCAGTTTTTTGAGGAACCACCATACTTTCCTTCATAATGGTTGTACTACTTTACAGTCCCACCAACAGTGACTGAGGGTTCCTTTTTCTCCACAGCCTCTCCAACATTTGCTATTACCCGTCTTGTTGATAATAGCTAATCTAACAGGGGTGAGGTGGTATCTCATTGTAGTTTTGATTTGCATTTCTCTAATAACTAATGAAGCTGAGCATCTTTTCATATATCTGTTGGCCATTTGTATCTCTTCCTGGGAGAAGTGTCTGTTCATGTCCTCTTCCCATTTTTTTATTGGATTGTTTGTTTGTTTGTTGTTGAGTTTTATGAGTTCTTTGTAAATTTTGGATATTAGGCCCTTATCTGAGCTGTTGTTTGAAAATATCATTTCCCATTTAGTTGGCTGTCTGTTTATTTTGATATCAGTTTCTCTTGCTGAGCAAAAACTTTTTATTCTGATGTAGTCCCATTCATTTATCTTTGCCTTCACTTCTCTTGCCATTGGAGTCAAGTTCATAAAAAGTTCTTTAAAACCCAGGTCCATGATTTTAGTACCTATGTCTTCTTCTATGTACTTTATTGTTTCAGGTCTTATATTTAGGTCTTTGATCCATTTTGAATTAATTTTAGTACACGGGGACAGGCTGTAGTCGAGTTTCATTCTTTTGCATGTGGCTTTCCAGTTTTCCCAACACCATTTGTTGAAGAGGCTTTCTTTTCTCCATTGTGTGTTGTTGGCCCCTTTATCAAAGATTATTTGACCATATATATGTGGTTTTATTTCTGGGCTTTCTATTCTGTTCCATTGGTCTGAGTGTCTATTTTTCTGCCAATACCATGCTGTTTTGATTATCGTGGCCCTATAATATAGTTTAAAGTCAGGTATTGTAATGCCCCCAGCTTCATTCTTTTTCCTTAGGATTGTTTTGGCTATTCGGGGTTTTTTATAGTTCCATATAAATCTGATGATTTTTTGTTCCATTTCTTTAAAAAATCTCATAGGGATTTTGATGGGAATTGCATTAAATTTGTATATTGCTTTGGGTAATATGGCCATTTTGATTATATTTATTCTTCCTATCCAAGAACAAGGAATATTTTTCCATCTCATTGTATCTTTTTCGATTTCTCTTAACAATGCTTTGTAATTTTCATTATATAGGTCCTTTACGTTCTTTGTTATGTTTATTCCTAGGTATTTTATTTTTTTTGTTGCAATCGTGAAGGGGATTATTTTTTTGAGTTCGTTTTCTAATATTTCATTGTTGGCATATAGAAAGGCTATGGACTTTTGTATGTTAATTTTGTATCCTGCGACCTTACTGTATTGGTTTATTGTTTCTAATAATCTTTTTGTGGAGTCCTTCGGGTTTTCGATGTATAGGATCATATCATCAGCAAAAAGTGATACCTTTACTTCTTCTTTTCCAATATGGATGCCTTTTATTTCTTTGTCTTGTCTGATTGCTCTGGCCAGAACTTCTAGCACCACGTTAAATAAGAGTGGAGAGAGTGGACAACCCTGTCTTGTTCCTGATTTAAGGTAGAAAGTCCTCAGTTTTATGCCGTTTAATAGGATGTTGGCTGATGGTTTATCATATATGGCCTTTATCATGTTGAGATATTTTCCTTCTACACCCATTTTGTTGAGAGTCTTAAACATAAAATTGTGTTGTATTTTATCAAAAGCCTTTTCTGCATCTATTGATAAGATCATGTGGTTTTTGTTCTTTGTTTTGTTGATATGGTGTATTACGTTAACCGTTTTGCGTATGTTGAACCATCCTTGAGATTCTGGGATGAATCCCACTTCATCATGATGTATTATTTTTTTAATATGTTGTTGTATTCGGTTTGCCAGTATTTTGTTTAGTATTTTAGCATCTGTATTCATTAGAGATATTGGTCTGTAGTTTTCTTTCTTTGTGCCATCCTTGCCAGGTTTTGGTATGAGGGTTATGTTGGCCTCATAAAATGTGTTTGGAAGTATTGCTTCTTCTTCAATTTTTTGGAAGACTTTGAGTAGAATAGGAACCAAGTCTTCTTTGAATGTTTGATAGAATTCACTAGTATAACCGTCTGGGCCTGGACTTTTATTTTTGGGGAGGTTTTTAATAGTTTTTTCTATTTCCTCCCTGCTGATTGGTCTGTTTAGGCTTTCTGCTTCTTCATGACTCAGTCTAGGAAGGTTGTATTGTTCTAGGAATTTATCCATTTCTTCTAGATTGTTGTATTTGGTGGCATATAATTTTTCATAGTATTCTACAATAATTCTTTGTATATCTATGATGTCTGTGGTGATCTCTCCTCTTTCATTTTGGATTTTATTTATTTGAGTCCTGTGCCTTTTTTCCTTGGTGAGTCTTGCCAAGGGTTTGTCGATTTTGTTGATCTTTTCAAAGAACCAGCTCCTTGTTTTATTGATTTTTTCTATAGTTTTTCTGTTCTCTATTTCATTTATTTCTGCTCTGATTTTTATTATCTCCTTTCTTCGGCTGGTTTTGGGTTGTCTTTGTTCTTCTTTTTCTAGTTCCTTAAGGTGTGAAGTTAAGTGGTTTACTTCGGCTCTCTCTTGTTTGTTCATATAGGCCTGAAGTGATATGAACTTTCCTCTTATTACTGCTTTTGCTGCATCCCAGAGATTCTGATATGTCGTATTTTCATTTTCATTTGTCTGTATATATCTTTTGATCTCTGCGCTTATTTCTTCTTTGACCCATTCATTTTTTAGAAGTATGTTGTTTAGTTTCCACATTTTTGTGGGTTTTTCCCCCTCTTTTTTGCAGTTGAATTCTAGTTTCAATGCTTTATGATCAGAAAATATGCTTGGTACAATTTCAATTTTTCTAAATTTGCTGATATTGTTTTTGTGGCCCAACATATGGTCAATCTTGAGAATGTTCCATGTAAACTAGAGAAAAATGTATACTCTGTCGCTTTGGAATGAAGTGTCCTGTAGATGTCTATCATATCCAGGTGTTCTAGTATTTCGTTTAAGGCCACTATGTCTTTGTTGATTCTCTGTTTGGATGACCGATCTAGAGCCGTCAGCGGTGTATTGAGGTCTCCAAGTATGATTGTATTTTTGTTAGTTTTTGTTTTAAGGTCAATAAGTAGCTGTCTTATATATTTTGGTGCTCCTTGGTTTGGTGCATATATATTAAGGATTGTTATGTCTTCTTGATTCAACTTCCCCTTAATCATTATGAAATGACCATTTTTGTCTCTGAGTACTTTTTCTGTCTTGTAGTCAGCATTATTAGATATGAGTATTGCTACATCTGCTTTTTTTTGGGTGTTGTTTGCTTGGAGTATTGTTTTCCAGCCTTTCACTTTGAATTTGTTTTTATCCTTGTTGCTTAGATGTGTTTCTTGTAGGCAGCATATAGTTGGATTTTCTTTTTTAATCCATTCTGCTACTCTGTGTCTTTTTATTGGTAAGTTTAATCCATTTACATTTAGTGTAATTATTGACACTTGTGGGTTCCCTACTGCCATTTTATAAATTGCTTTCTGTTAGTTTTGTATCTAGTTTGATTCTTCTCTTTTGTTTTTCTATCATTTGTTTTTGTTTGTTTGTGTTCCATACTTCTTTCCTCTGTTGCTACCTTTTTAAAGTCAAGTGTTTTTGTGGTGGTTTTTTCAAGGGTGGTTACCATTAAGTAATGAAAAGGGTACCTACCATATTCATTGTAGTACCCTATCTTATAAGTATTTCTGCACTTCATCGTCCTTTGCTACTGTTAATCTCCATCCTTTCCCCCTTTTTTTCCTTTGTTGTCACAGTTTAAGTTTGGTTTTATTGTGTTCTTGGTGGAGCTGTTACTTGTGGTGTTGTTTTCTTTTGTTCTTTGAATCTGGTTGCAAAACCCCCTTTAGTATTTCCTGGAGTGGGGGCTTTCTGTTGATAAATTCTCTCATTTTTTCTGTATTTGTGAATGTTTTTATATCTACTTCATACTTGAAGGATAGCTTTGATGGGTATAGTATTCTTGGATGAAAGTTCCTCTTTCAGGGCTTTAAATATTGGGGTCCACTCTCTTCTAGCTTGTAGAGTTTCTGCTGAGAAATCTGATGATAATCTAATAGGCCTTCCTTTATATGTTGTACTCTTCTTTTCCCTGGCTGCCTTGAGAATTTTTTCTTTGTCATTGGTTTGTGTCATCTTTATTATGATGTGCCTTGGAGTGGGTTTGTTGGGGTTAAGAAAACTCGATGTTCTGTTTGCTTCTTGAATTTGAGGCTTTAGTTCTTTCCACAGGCTTGGGAAGGTCTCGTCTATTATTTGTTTGAGTATATTCTCCATTCCATTTTCTTTTTCTTCTCCCTCTGATATACCTATTATTCTTATGTTATTCTTTCTGATGGAGTCAGACAATTCCTGTAGGGCTTTCTCGTTTTTTATTATTTTTGAGTCTCTTTCTTCTTCTCTCTGTTGTGCCTCAAGTTGTTTGTCTTCTATTTCACTAATCCTATCTTCAATCTGGGCTGGGCTGTTCTGTTAGCTAAGCTTGTTACCTCGTTTTTCAGCTCGTGAATTGAGTTTTTCATTTCTGTTTGATTTGTTTTTATAGTTTCAATTTCCTTGGTAATATATTCTTTGTGTTCATTGAGTTGTTTTCTGATCTCCCTATATTGCCTTTCTGTGTTTTCTTGTATATCTCTGAGTATTTTTAAGATTTCTATTTTAAATTCTCTGTAATTTAGCTCCAAGGCTTCCAATATGTTAAGTCTTTTCTCCATAGATTTTTCCACATCTATTTGTGTTACCTCTCTTTCTTTTGTATCCACAATATTCGATTTCCTCTTTCTTATCGGCATCTGAGGGTGGTCTTGTTCATAGCACTAATTAGAATTAATAAAGAGTAAAAAGTAAAAAAAAAAAAAAAAAAAGGTAAAACACCCCACAAAAAAAGCAGTAATAATTTATTATTTCCCCTTTTTTCTTTCTTCTCTTTCCCTCCTCTCCCCTCCTCAGGGAAATATCGTGCCTATAATTGAGGGCCTGATTTGGGGTGAAAAGTTCAAGGGGCAAAAAAAGGGAGTAGGGACCTACTAAATGCAAAAAAAAAAAAAATAAGGAAGAAAATCTTAGACAAGCATAAGATGATTTGCTTGTAAGTGATGGTCAACTAAGGGATATAATGAGAGGGATAAGAGGGAACCAGAAAAAAGGACCAAAAAAGAATAATAAAGAAGAAAAAAATAAAAATAATAAGTAAAAATCTGTTGTACTAAGTGGAGCGAAGACTAAATACAATGGAGACCTTGGGTTGGGAGGACCCAAAATGCCACAAAAATAAACAAACAAGAAAAAAAATAAAAACAAAGGCAAAAAAAAAATAAAGCCAAAAAAAGCCTTGAGTCCCAAATTAACTAATTTGTTCGTGATTGAGGATTAAATGGGAGGAAAGTAAAATGAGAAAAGAAAAAACGAATAGAAAGGAAAAAATAAGAAAAAGAGAAAAACGAAGGAAGAAATAAAATAGGAAGAGAAAAAAACAAAATAAAGCAAGACAAAAAAAAACAAAAGAGGAGAGAGTGAGAGTTAAGTGTTTTGGAGTATAACCTTAAAGGAGGGTGAGGATGAAGAAGAGAAATAAAATGTAACACTCATGGGTAGTGTAGTTCAAGAAAAGGGAAGCATAAGATGGGCAGAGAATAGAAGGACCGAGGTGGAGGAAATAAAGGCGATAAGATAGAAGAAACAAACAACAACAGCAAAAAAAAATTAGTGGAACAAGTTGTAAAGTCTGTGGATTTTTCTTGATTTTGAGAGGTTAACTTCTTCCTTTATCTTTTCTCTCCCTCTTCCTGGTCGGTGACTCTGTACCCCAGGCTCTGCCCCTGTGTCACACTTAGGTAGGGATTTGCAGTAGATGGAATTCTATGGCAATGTCATATAATTGGCTTTAGTCTTGCTGGTAGTCAAGGCTTGTTGGCGTTTGCAGGGTCCAATGATGAGAGAGTTTGCTTTCCTGGATTCTCTCTCCTAGTCCCCCCTTTCTGAATTAGCAGCCTGGTGATCCAGCTATAAGGCTGCAACTGCTTCTGTCTGGGGAGTAAGAGGCTCAAAGAGCTGGGAAATCCCCACTCTATCCCCACTCAGTGCAAGGCTTTGGGAAAGGCTCTGGCAGTCAGGGCCTCCAGTGTAATCAGGCGGGGGTGGGAGTCAATTGTTGTCAAGGTGACTGTTCAGCGCCTATCATTCAGTTGGACCTCTCAACCCAGGCTTTCCACACTTTGTAGCCTGTTTTTGCTGGGAAGAAGAGGCACTAGTCTCTGCTTGCGACTAGTGTAGTATAGATCTTATTATCTGCCAAGTCCTTCTTGTTAGCGTTTATCCCTGAATATGGAGGCTCTATCAATCAGAAGTTGCCCCCGCCCCTTTAGCAAGAGGTACTAAAAAATATCACGCATCTTGTCTTGGATCGCTGAACTGAGAGAGATCTTATCAATTAGAACCGAGGGTGCGCAGATTTCATGGGTTAAGCTAATTTCAGTGATTGGGTCGCAGCTGTGCTCCCGAAGGTATTTCAGGCTGCCTGCGCGCGCCCCTCCCCCAACGCTTGATTGTTAGCTTGAATGGCTGGGTGAGGTGCCCCGCCCACGGAGAGAATCTCCCAAGCCTCTCCCGCTCGCCCTGCCGCTGGCGGCTGGATCGCACCAGGCGCAGGATAATGGGGGACCCTGGGTGTGCGGGCCAGTAGGGCGCTCTGGACGCATGGAATGCCCAGGGCACGCCCGCGAATGGGGTGCTCCGGGCACCGGTGGCTGGCGACTCTCACTCGTAGTGCGTGGGCCGCTGGGAACGTAAGCGGTGCTCGCTCTGCAACTGGACCGGGCGCGCGCCCCGCAGCTCGCGGCGGCTCGGCTTGTGGCAGCTCGCGGCGGCTCGGCAGCGGCTCGGCTCGTGGTGGCTCGGCTTGCAGCGGCTCGCGGCGGCTCGGCTGGCGGCGGCTGGCGGCGGCTCGGCGGCGGCTCGGCTTGCAGCGGCTCGGCTCGCGGCGGCTCGCGGCTGCTTGGCTCGTGGCGGCTCGGCTCACGGCGGCTCACGGCGGCAATAGAGACCATTCTTGTATGTGCTATGGAGCAAGTTCCAGCAAACTTCAGAGGATTGAAATGATATCAAGTATATCTCTTGCTCTCACTACAGTTAACGTTGAAACAAGTAGCAAACATTAACTACAAACTCCTTATATTTACAAGTTCTAAATGGTCCTTCCTTTTTTAAGTTAAGAAATTCACTCCTAAATAACGCCCCCCTCAAAATCACAATTAAAGTTAAAAAATACTTTAAAATCAATGGAAATAAAATCTACATAAGAAAACTTATGGAAAAATATAGTGATGAATACATTTTAGGGGAAAAAAACATAAAATACACAGCCCTGCCCTGGCCGGTTGGCTCAGCGGTAGAGCGTCGGCCTAGCGTGTGGAGAACCCGGGTTTGATTCCCGGCCAGGGCACACAGGAGAAGCGCCCATTTGCTTCTCCACCCCTCCACTGCGCTTTCCTCTCTGTCTCTCTCTTCCCCTTCCGCAGCCAAGGCTCCATTGGAGCAAAGATGGCCCGGGCACTGGGGATGGCTCTGTGGCCTCTGCCTCAGGCGCTAGAGTGGCTCTGGTCGCAACATGGCGACGCCCAGGATGGGCAGAGCATCGCCCCCTGGTGGGCAGAGCATCGCCCCATGGTGGGCATGCCGGGTGGAGCCCGGTCGGGCGCATGCGGGAGTCTGTCTGACTGTCTCTCCCTGTTTCCAGCTTCAGAAAAATGAAAAAAAAAATGAAAAAAAAAATACACAGCCCTTCCACCCATACTAAGATCCAGGATACTAAATAAAATTCAGAGAAAGTAAAACAAAAAAATATTCCAAGCTTGAACAGGCAGTGGAGCAGTGGATAAAAAATTTGACTGGAATGTGGAGGACCCAGGTTTGAGATCCCAAGGTTGCTAGCTTGAGCGTGGCTCTTCTGGTTTGAGAAAAGCTCATCAGTGTGAGCCCAAGGGGGCTGGCTCATGATAGGGGTCACCCGGTGAGCTGTAGCCCCCTAGTCAAGGCACATATGAGGGAGCAGTCAATGAAAAACTAAGGTGTCACAACGAAAAACTGATGATTGATCTGTAAACTGGCACATAATAAAAAAACTCTCTTCATTCCTGTCTGTGTATCCCTATCTCTCTCTCTCTCCTATGACATTAGTGTATGGGTGTGATGCTCTAACTATAGTGTATTTTAAGGTTTTTTTCCACTAAAATATATTCATCATTACATTTTTCCATAGGTTTTCTTATGTAGTTTTTATTTCCATTAATTTAAAAGTATTTTGTAACTTGAATTGTGATTTTGAGGATGGGTTATTTAGGAGTTACTTTCTTAACTTAAAAAAGGAATGGTTTTTTAATAAGTTTCTACTACTGATTACTAGAATAAGTTTAATGAAACAAGAAACATGCTTTATATCATTTAAAATGTTTGAGGTAGTTGAAACTTGCTAGAAAGAACATACAGGTTTGTGTCTGGTAAATATTTTCCAAGTGCGCTTCTCTGCTGCCACCACGTGGGCACCTTGGGAATAAAAACTCAGCGCAGTTCACCTGGAAAAATACAGCAGTTGGATGTTGTGCGTTATTTATCAATGTTGAATCCAAGGCTATCTAGAAGACATTTCTATAACTAGAAAATATAAGAAATATCTAGTTACCTTTTCCTAATTGTTTCAACGTTAACTGTAGTGAAAGCAAGAGACATATTTGATATCATTTCAATCCTCTGAGTTTGCTGAAACTTGCTCCAAAGCACATACAATAATGGTCTCTGTTATATGTGCTTCTCTGCGGCCACCAAGTGTGCATCTTGGGAATCATGCCTCAGTACAGGTCAAAAAAATTTTTGGTAGAGAAGATTGTCTTTTAACGTTGATTCCAATTTGCCATTTCTATACAGTTTTTTGTGTATCCTTAGTGGTTTGTTTTCTGAAAATCTCTCGGTTCATCTTGTTTTTCTTCTTTCCTTCCAGCCATGCTTTCATAAAGCCTTTGAAAGTGCCCATGATATACCAGGCACTGTGCTAGAAACACATGTCCTGGACTCAATAAGTTTCCATTCTATTATTTATACTTCTGCCTTTTGAACTTTTTTATTTAAATCTACTTAATGTATTGTAAAAAAAAAGATGTATTTGATTTGAGAAGTGTGTTAAATTTTACCAGTTGTTTTATTATAAAAACTGTATTCTTCTTGCAGAAGTGCAAGAAAAAATGATAAGCAAAACAAAACAACAAATTTTTATACAAAGATTCCCACTGTTAATATTAAGACATTTTTTTGGCATATTCTTTGTGTACCTATAATTTTTTTCTAGCTATAAGTACTAAGGTACATTGGGTGTGTATACATTCCTATGCATAAATATGCATTGCACATGAGCATAACTCTCTGTGCCCACACTGTCTGTCATTTGTGGATATCTGTGTATATATGCAAATAACTATTTATTCATTCATTCAGGAAACACTTATATTATTTCTCTTATGTGCCAGGCACTCTGCTCGACACTGGTTGCCTATAGTGAATGAGACAGACTCACTTTTTATCTTTATGAATAATACACTGTCATGGGGTAGACAGAAAAAATATATACGTAAATAAAATAATCAGAAGTTTAACAAGCACTGAATTTGGTAGTGCAATATCTTTGGTGTCAGTTATAATTCACTGTGGTGAGGTTCAGTATATCAGTTCCTCAGAAGTCAGAGTTGAGAAATAAGTCTCGGTTTTTCAGCAATGCATGTTCTCAGGTATAAAACTGAGAAAATATAGAAGTTATGAAACAAAGACTCTGGGAGGTGTTCTGTAAGCAAAAGAACCTCGCTTGTATGTGGTGACCAATGCTCAGATAAACTCTGATGTCCAATCCTTAGGAGGTGTCTCAGTTTGGACTGCTGCCATGGCACAATAGAAAGTGCATGTTAGGAAAGGGGTTACTTTGTGTAAACAATTAGAAATAGTGTTTATGCAACTGAATTTCTTTTTTTTTTATAAATTTTTATTAATGTTAATGGGATGACATTAATAATTCAGGGTACATACATTCAACAAAAACATGTCTAGGTTATCTTGTCATTATATTATGTTGCATACCCCTCGCCCAGAATCAGATTGTCCTCCGTCACCCTCTATTTAGTTTCTCTGTGCCCCTCCCCCTCCCCCTAACTCTCTCCCTCCCTCCCTCCTGCATCCTCCCTCCCCCCACCCCTGGTAACCACCACACTCTTGTCCATGTCTCTTAGTCTCGTTTTTATGTTCCACCAATGTATGGAATCATGGAGTTCTTGTTTTTTTCTGATTTACTTATTTCACTCTGTATAATGTTATCAAGATCCCACCATTTTGCTGTAAATGATCTGATGTCATCATTTCTTATGGCTGAGTAGTATTCCATAGTGTATATGTGCCACATCATCTTTATCCAGTCTTCTATTGAAGGGCTTTTCAGTTGTTTCCATGTCTTGGCCACTGTGAACAGTGCTGCAATGAACATGGGGCTACATGTGTCTTTACGTATCAATGATTCTGAGGTTTTGGGGTATATATCCAGTAGAGGGATTGCTGGGTCCTAAGGTAGTTCTATTTGCAGTTTTTTGAGGAACCATCATACTTTCCTCCATAATGGTTGTACTACTTTACATTCCCACCAACAGTGTATGAGGGTTCCTTTTTCTCCACAGCCTCTCCAACATTTGTTATTACCCGTCTTGTTGATAATAGCTAATCTAACAGGAGTGAGGTGGTATCTCATTGTAGTTTTGATTTGCATTTCTCTAATAACTAATGAAGCTGAGCATCTTTTCATATATCTGTTGGCCATTTGTATCTCTTCCTGGGAGAAATGTCTGTTCATGTCCTCTTCCCATTTTTTTATTGGATTGTTTGCAACTGAATTTCAAGAGCAAAGAAAAGTCTTCTGGTGTTGCCAGCACAGCAGACTAGATTATCATTTTATTTTCTAATTACCTCTGGTTTTCTCTAGTAAATTTTTTCCCCAGAAGACAATGACTTGCTCTCACCAGAGAGCTAAGTATTTAGAGCATCATACCCATACGCTAATGTCATAGGTTTGCTCCGCGGTCAAGGCACATACAGAAACAGATTGATGTTTATGACTATCTGTCTGTCTTTTTCTTCCTTTATAATGCCTCAACATTAATAAATAAATAAAAGAAAAAATGACAATGGCTTTTTTGTTGTTGTTTTTGCAGCTTAAATTGCATAGAAGAATTAATTATGTTTTTCAAAATCTCACTCCAAGAGGAAATAAATGGTAAGGCTGTAAAGTATCATATTTCCTCAAGTATAAGAAGCCTCCCTATATAAGACGCATCTTTTTTTTTTCATTTTTCTGAAGCTGGAAACAGGGAGAGACAGTCAGACAGACTCCCGCATGTGCCCGACCGGGATCCACCTGGCATTCCCACCATGGGGCAATGTTCTGCACACCAGGGGGCGATGCTCTGCCCATCCTGACCGTCGCCATGTTGCGACCAGAGCCACTCTAGCACCTGAGGCAGCAGCCACAAAGCCATCCCCAGTGCCCGGGCCATCTTTGCTCCAATGGAGCCTTGGCTGCAGGAAGGGAAGAGAGAGACAGAGAGGAAAGTGCAGCAGAGGGGTGGAGAAGCAAATGGGTGCTTCTCCTGTGTGCCCTGGCCAGGAATCAAACCCGGGTCCTCGGCACGCTAGGCCAACACTCTACCGCTGAGCCAACCGGCCAGGGCTATAAGACGCATCTCAATTTGGGGCACATAGTTTGAGAAAATGAAAAAAAATATGAATAAAGGGGATATGCAAGTAAAAATACTACAACCACTGTATAAGACGCACTCAGTTTTCTAACCCCACATTTTACAAAAAACATGAGTCTTATACAAGAGGAAATATGGTATACACCCTACGAATGTCTCTGTGAACAGTTCTTTTCTTCCTTTTTCTTTTCTTTTTTTTTTTTACAGAGACAGGAAGAGTCAGAAAGACGGATAGATAGGGACAGACAGACAGAAATAAAGAGAGTTTTTTTATTATGTGCCAGGTCACAGATCAATCTTCCGTTTTTTGTTGTGACACCTTACGTGTTCATTGACTATTGTCACACATGTGCCTTGACCAGGGGGCTACAGCTGATCGAGTGACCACTTCCTTGAGCCAGCAACCTTGGGCTCAAGCTGGTGAGCTTTTCTCAAACCACATGAGCCCACGCTCAAGCTGGTGCCCTTGAGATCTCAAACCTGTGTCCTCCACATTCCAGTCAAATGCTCTAACCACTGCACAATCGCCTGCTCAGGTTGTGAATATTTTTATCTTTTACTTTCTCTGGATTTTATTTAGTGTCCTGGTTCTTAATATGGGTGGAAAGGCTGTGTATTTAAGGTTTTCTTGCCCTAAAATATATTAATCACTACATTTTTCCATAGGTTTCCTTATGTAGTTTTTACTTCCATTAATTTTAAGGTATTTTGTAACTTGAATTGATTTTGAGGGAAGGATATTTAAAAGTGAATTTCCTTACCTTAAAAAAGGGATTTTAGTTAATTTCTATTATTGTTTACTATATTAAGTGTAATGACAACAAGGAACATGCTTTATATTATTTTTAAGATTAGAGGTAGTTGAAACTTTCTTGAAAGGACATACAGATTTATATGTGATAAATGTTTTCTAAGTTCGCTTCTCTGCTGCCACCTCATGTGCACCTTGGAAAAAACAGCTCAGAGCAGTTTACCTGGAAGAATACAGCAGTTAAGTGTTTTGCGTTATCTATCAATTTTGAATCCCAGGCTATCTAAAAGAAACTTTTATAACTTGTAAATATAAGGAATTTCTATTTACTGCTTGCTACTTCTTCCAACGTTAACTGTAGTAAAGCAAGAGATATACTTGGTATCATTTCAATCCTCTGATCTTTGCTGGAACATGCTCCATAGCACATACAATAATGGTCTCTGTTACATGTGTGTCTTTGCTGCCACATCGTGTGCATCTTGGGAATCAGCCTCAGTACAGGTCCAAAGGAAAAGCTTGGTAGATAGGATTGCCTATAAACGTTGATTCCAATTTGCCGTTTCTGTAAAATTTTTATGTATCCTTAGTGGTTTCTTTTCAGAAAATCTCTTGGTTCATCTTCTTTACTTCTTTCCTTTCAGCCATGCTTTCATAAAGCCTTTGAAAGTGCCCATCGTTTACCAGGCACTGTGCTAGGAAATCCTTTCCCTGCACTCAGTGACTTCCCATTCTACTCTTTTTACTTCTGTCTTTTGAACTTCTTTTATTTAAATCTACTTAGTTTATTGTAAAATAGGATGTGATTTGAATTGACAAGTATGTTGAATTTTAACAGCTTTTTTATTATAAAAATGTATTCTTATTGCAGAAGTGGAAGTGAAAATGATCTCAAAAAACAATGCCAAATTTTCATACAGATATACCAACTGTTATTATTAGGACATTTTCTTTCCATTATCTTTGTGTATCTATTATATTTCTCTATGTATATGTACTCATGTACATGGGGTGTGTGTACATCTGTGTGCATAGATGTGCATTGCACATGAGCATAACTCTCTGTGTCCACAGTGTCTTTCATTTGTTGATATATGTGTACGTATGCAAATGACTATTTATTCTTTCTTTCATTAAACACGTATTGTATTTCTATTATTTGCCAGGCACTCTGCACGACACTGGTTGCCTATAGTGAATGAGACAGACTCACTTTCTGTCTTTATGAATACTACACTATCATGGGGTAGACAGAAAGAAAAATATATACATAAATGAATTAATCATAAGTTGTAACAAGCACGGAATTTGGTAGTGCAATGTTTTTGGTCCCAGTTATGATTTATTGTGGCGATATTGTGGTATATCAGTTTCTCAGAAGGCTGAGCTGAGACATAAGTCTCGGTTTTTCAGCAATGCGTGTTCTCAGGTATAAAACTGAGACAATATAGAAGTTATGAAACAAAGACCCTGGGAGGTATTCAGTGAGCAAAAGAACCTCGCTTGTATGTGGTGACGAATGCTCAGATAAATTCTGATGTCCAGAGCTTTGGAGGTCTATTAGTCTGGGCTGTTGCTACAGCACAAGAGAAAGTGCATGTTAGGAAAAAGGTCGCTCTGTGCTATACAATTAGAAATACTGTTTATATTACTGAATTTCAAGAGCAAAGAAAAGTCTTCAAGTATTGTCACCACAGCAGACTAGATAATCACTTTATTTTTTAATTACCTCTGGTTTTCTCTAGTAAATTTTTTCCCCAGAAGACAATGGATTGTTCTCACTAGAGAGCTCAGTAGTTAAAGCATCACTCCCATATGCTAATGTCATAGATTTTGTCCTAGTTCAAGGCACATACAGAAACAAATTGATTTTTCTGACTATCTGTCTGTCTTTTTCTTTATTTATTGTCGCTATAACATTAATAAATAAATAAAGGAAAAAATGACAATGGCTTTCTTGTTGTTGTTTTAGCAGGTTAAATTGCATAGGAGAGTAAATTATGTTTCTCAAAATTTTACCCTCCAAAAAAATAAATGGTAAGGTTGTAAAGAACCATATTTCCCCATGTATAAGAAGCCTCCCTGAATAAAACACACCTTAATTTGGGGGCACAAGTATTGAGAAAATGATAATAAATGCGAATAAATGAGAAATTCAAGTAAAAACTACTACAACAACTGTAAAAGACGCACCGAGTTTTTAATTCCACATTTTTCTAAAAAGATGGGTCATATACATGAGAACATATGGTATACACTCTCCAAATGTGTCTGTGAACAGTTTTTTATTTCTTGTTTCTTTCTTTTTTTACAGAGACATGGAGAGTATCAGAGAGAGGGACAAATAGGGACAGACAGACAGAAATTGAGAGAGTTTTTTATTATGTGCCAGGTCACAGATCACTCATCAGTTTTGCATTTTGACACCATATGTGTTCATTGACTCCTGTCTCAAATGTGCCTGGACCAGGGAATTACAGCTGATCAAGTAACCCCTTGCTCAATCCAGCGACCTTGGGCACAAGCTGGTGAGCTTTGCTCAAACCACATGAACCCATGCTCAAGCTGGCGCCCTTGGGATCTCAAACCTGGGTCCTCAGCATTCCAGTCAAATGCTCGAACCACTGCACCATCACCTGCTCAGGCTGTGAACATTTTTTTCCTTTACTTTCTCTGGATTTTATTTAGTATCCTGGTTTTTAGTGTGGGGGGAAAGGCTGTGAATTTTAAGGTTTTCTTGCCCTAAAATATATTCGTCACTACATTTTTGCATAAGTTTCCTTATGTAGTTTTTATTTCCATTAATTTTAAGGTATTTTGTAACAAGAATTGTGATTTGAGGGGGGTTATTTAAAAGTGAATTTCCTTACCTTAAAAAAAAGGGATTTTAGTTAATTTATATTACTGTTTACTATATTAAGTGTAATGACAACTAGGAACATGCTTTATATCATTTCTAAGGTTACAGGTATTTGAAACATTCTTGAAAGGACATACATGTGGTAAATGTTTTCCAAGTGTGCTTCTCTGCTGCCACCTCATGTGCACCTTGAGAAAAACAGCTCAGAGCAGTTTACCTGGAAAAATACAGCAGTTGGGTGTTGTGCATTATCTATCAGTTTGGAATCCCAGGCTATCTAAAAGAAACTTTTATAACTTGTAAATATAAGGCATTTCTAGTTACTGCTTGCTACTTCTTCCAACGTTAACTGTTGTAAAGCAAGAGATATACTTGGTATAATTTCAATCCTCTGAAGTTTGCTAAAACTTGCTCCATAGCACATAAATAATGGTCTCTGTTACATGTGTGTCTCTGCTGCCACCTCGTGTGCATCTTGGGAATCAGCCTCAGTACAGGTCCAAAGGAAAAGTTTGGTAGAGAGGATTGTCTATAAACGTTGGTTTCAATTTGTCGTTTCTCTAAAATTTTTGTGTATTCTTGTGGTTTGTTTTCTGAAAATCTCTTGGTTCATCTTCTTTTACTTCTTTCCTTCCAGCCATGTTTCATAAAGCCTTTGATAGTGCCCATGGTTTACCTGCCACTGTGCTAGGAAATCGTTTCCCTGCACTCAGTGTCTTCCCATTGTACTCTTTTTACTTCTGTCTTTTGAACTTCTTTTATTTAAATCTACTTAGTTTATTGTAAAATCGGATATGCTTTGATTTGACAAGTATGTTGAATTTTAACAGCTTTTTTATTATAAAAAATGTATTCTTATTGCAGAGGGGAAGAAAATAATCTCAAAAACAACAACAACAAATTTTCCAAGAGTTATATCAACTGTTAATATTAGGATATTTTATTTTTATATTCTTTGTGTACCTTTTATATTTCTCTATGTATATAGACTCAGATACATTGGGAGTGTGTACATCTGTGGGCATAAATGTGCATTGCATGTGAGCATATGTCTCTGTGTCCACAATGTCTGTCATTGTGGATATCTGTGTATGTATGGAAATGACTATTTATTCATTCATTCAGGAAATATTTATTGTATTTCTATTATGTGCCAGGCACTGTGCTCGACACTGGTTCCTATAGTGAATGAGACAGACTCACTTTCTGTCTTTATGAATACTACACTGTCATGGAGTAGACAGAAAGAAAAGAATATACATAAATATAATAATCGCAAGTTGTAACAAGCACGGAATTTGGTAGTGCAATATCTTTGGTCCCAGTTATGATTTTTTGTGGTGAGGTTCAGTATATCAGTTTCTGAGAAGGCAGAGTTGAGACATAAGTCTCGGTTTTTCAGCAATGGGTGTTCTCATGTTTAAAAATGAGAAAATATAGAAGTTATGAACCAAAGACACTGGAATGTGTTCGGTGAGCAAAAGACCCTAACTTGTATGTGCCGACCAATGCTCAGATAAATTCTGATGTCCAAAACGTAAAAGGTCTCTCAGTCTGGACTGCTGCCAAGGCAAAAGACAAAGTGCATGATAGGAAAAAGGTCGCTTTGTGCTAAACAATTAGAAATAGTGTTTATCCCCCTGAATTTCAAGAGCAAAGAAAAGTCTTATGGTGTTGTCACCACAACAGACTAGATTATCATTTTATTTTTTAATTACCTCTGGTTTCCTCTAGTAAATTTTTTTCTGAAAAGACAATTGCTTGCTCTCACCAGAGAGCTCAGTACTTAAAGCATCACACCCATATGCTAAAATCATAGGTTTGGTCCTGGGTCAAGGCACATACAGAAACAGATTGATGTTTCTGACTATCTGTCTGTCTGTTTCCCCCTTTATCGTCCCTCTAACATTAATAAATAAATAAAGGAATAAATAAAAATGGCTTTTTTGTTGTTTTATTTGCAGCTTAAATTACATAGAAGTTTGAATTATGTTTTTCAAAATCTCACCCCAAGAGGAAATATATGGTAAGGTTGTAAAGTACCATATTTCCCCATGTATAAGAAGTGTCCCTGTATAAGACACACTTTAATTTTGGGGCACATAGTTTGAGAAAATGATAACAAATGCGAATAAATGGGAAATGCAAGTAAAATATAGTACAACCATTGTATAAGACGTACCCAGTTTACTAACCCCACATTTTTCAAAAAAGATGAGTCTTATACATGGGAAATATGGTATACACCCTCCAAATGTCTCTGCGAACATTTCTTTTTTTCTTTTTTCTTTTTTTTTAAACAGAGACAGGGAGAGATTCAGAGAGAGCAATAGATAGGGACAGACAGACAGATACAGAAACAGTTTTTTATTATGTGCCAGGTCACAGATCAATCATTGATTTTTTGTTGTGACACCTTACATTTTCATTGACTACTATCACATATGTGCCTTGACCAGGGGGCTAGTGCTGATCGAGTGACTTCTTGCTCGAGCCAGAGACCTTGGTCTCAAGCTGGTGAGCTTTCCTCAAAGCACATGAGCCCATGATCAAGCTGGCGCCCTTGGGATCTAAAACATGGGTCCTCCGCATTCCAGTCAAATGCTCTGACCACTGCAAAATCGCCTGCTCAGGCTGTGAACATTTTTTTCTTTTACTTTCTCTGGATTTTATTTAGTATCCTGGTTTTAGTATGGGTGGATAGGCTGTGTATTTTAAGGTTTTCTTGCCCTAAAATATATTTATCACTACATTTTTCCATAGGTTTCCTTATGTAGTTTTTATTTTCATTAATTTTAAAGTATTTTTTAACTTGAATTGTGAGTTTGAGGGGGGTTATTTAGGAGTGAATGTCCTTACCTTAAAAAAATGATTTTAGTTAATTTCTATTACTGTTTACTATTTTAAGTGTAATGACAACAAGAAACATCCTTTATATCATTTCTAAGGTTAGAGGAAGTTGAAACTTGCTTGAAAGAACATACAGGAGTATCTGTGGAAAATTTTTTCCAAGTGCGCTTCCCTGCTGCCACCTCATGTGCACCTTGGAAATAACAACTCAGAGCAGTTCACCTCGAAAAACACAGCAGTTGGGTGTTGTGCATTATCTATCCATGTTGAATACAAGGCTATCTAGAAGTTAATTTCATAACTTGTAAATATAAGGGAGTTCTACTTCCTGTTTGCTACCTGTTTCAATGCTAACTGTAGTGTAAGCAAGAGATACACTTCATATCATTTCAATCTTCTGAAGTTTGCTGGAACTTGCTCCATAGCACATAAAATAATGGTCTCTGTTATATGTGCTTCTCTGCTGCCACTTCGTTTGCATCTTGGGAATCAAGCTTCAGTACAGGTCCAAAGAAAAGGTTTGGAAGATAACATTGTCTACAACCATTGATTCTAATTAGCAAGTTCTGTGAAGTTTTTCTATATACTTAGTGGTTTGTTTTCTGAGAATCTATCGTTTCATCTTGTTGTTTTTTTTTCTTTCCAGCCATGTTTTCATAAAGCCTTTGAAAGTGCCCATCATAAACCAGGCACTGTGCTAAGAACTCATGTCCCTGCACTCAGTCACTTCCCATTCTACTATTTTACATCTCTCTTTTGAACTTCTTTTATTTAAATCTACTTAATGTATTGTAAATTATGATGTGCTTTGATTTGACAAGTATATAGAATTTTAACAGCTTTTTACTATAAAAATGGTATTCTTATTGAAGAAATGCAAAAAAATAATAAAAAAATAACAAATTTTTATACATAGATATTAACTGATAACTTTATGCCATTTTCTTTCCATATTCTTTGGGTACCAATTATATTTCTCTATGTATATGTACTCAAGGACATTGGGTGCTTGTACCCAATGTGTGCATAGATATGCATTGCACATGACCATACCTCTCTGTTTCAATAGTGTCTGTCATTTGTGGATATCTGTGTATGTATGCAAATGAATATTTATTCACTCTTTCAGTAAAAACTTATTGAATTTTTATTATATGCCAGGCACTGTGCTTGACACTGGTTGCCAATAGTGAATGAGACAGACTCACTTTCTTTCTTTATAGATATTACACTGTCATGGAGTAGAAAGAGGAAGGGAAAATATACATAAAAATTATAAGTTGTGACAAATACTGGATTTGGTAGTGCAATACCTTTGGTCCCAGTTGTGATTGATCATGGCAAGGTTAAGTATATCAGTTTTCAGAACGCAGAGCTGAGACATAAGTCTCGGTTCTTCAGCAATGCGTGATCTCAGCTATAAATCTGAGAAAATTTACAAGTGATGCAACAAATACCCTGGGAGGTATTCTATGACCAAAAGAACCTAACTTGTAAGTGCTGACTCAGGCTCAGATAAATTCTGAAAACCAAAGCTTAGGAGGTTTCTCAGTCTGGACTGCTGCCATGGCATAAGAAAAAATGCATGTTAGGAAAGGTGTAAATTCGTGCTCAACAATCAGAAATACTGTTTATGCCCCTGACTCTCAAGAGCATAGAAAAGTCTTCTGGTGTTGTCACCACAGCAGACTAGATTATTGTTTTATTTTTTATTTTCCTCAAGTTTTCTCTAGTAATTTTCTGCCCCTAGAGACAACGGCTTGCTTACACCAGAGAGCTCAGTAGTTAGAGCATCACACTCTTACAGTAATGTCATACGTTTGGTCCTGGTTCTAGGCACATACAGAAAGAGATTGATGTTTTTGACTATCTGTCTTTTTCCACAATTCCTCCCTCTAACATTAATAATTAAATAAAAAAAATAACAATGGCTATTTTTTTGTTGTTTTTGCAGCTTAAATTGCATAAAAGAATGAATTATTTTTTACAAAATCTCACCACAAGAGGAAATAGATAGTATGGTTGTAAAGTATCATATTTTTCATACTTAACATGCCTCCCTGAAGAAAACGCAGCTTCATTTTTGGGCACAAAATTTGAGAAAATGATAACAAATGCGATGAAACAGAAAATGCAAGTAAAGTATACTACAACCACTGTATAAGACACACTCCGTTTTCAAACCCCATATTTTTCAAAAAAGATTACTCTTAAACCAACGAGGGGAAATATGGTATACACCCGTCGAATGTCTCTATGTAACTTTTCTTTCTTTCTTTCTTTTTCTTTTTCTTTTTTTTTTTTTACAGAAACAAGGAGAGAGTCAGTGAGAGGGATAGATAGGGACACACAGACAGGAATGTAAAATTTTTTTATTATGTGCCATGTCACAGATCAATCATCAGTTTTTTTGTGACACCTTTGTTGTTCTTTGACTGCTCTCTCATTGTGCCTTGACCAGGGATTTACAGCTGACCGAATGATCCAATTCTTGAGCCAGTGAGCCCATTGTGCTAAAGCTCGTGAGATTTGCTCAAACAAAATAAGACCAATTTCAAACTGGCGATCTTGATATCTCAAACCTGGGTTCTTCGCATTCCACTCAAATGCTCTATCCACTGCGCCACCGCCTGTTCAGGCTGTGATAATTTTATTGTTGTACTTGCTCTGGATTCTGTTTAGTATCCTTTTTCATAGTATGTGTGGAAACGCTCTGCATTTTAAGGTTTTTATCCACTACAATGTATTCATCACAACATTTTCCCATAAGTTTTCTTATGTACTATTTATTCCAATTAAGTTTTAAGTATTTTGTAACTTCAATTTTGATTTTGAGCAGGGGTTATTTAAAAGGTAATTTCTTAACTGAAAAAAAGGAACGGATTTTAGTTAGTTTTTATTACTGATTTCTAGAGTAAGATTAATGGGAAGAAGAAACATGATTTATATCATTTCCAAGATTTGAGGTAGTTGAAACTTGCTTGAAAGAAAATACAGGCTTCTCTGTGGGAAATGTTTTCCAAGTGTGCTTCTCTGCTGCCACCTCTTGTGCACCTTGGCAATAACAGATCAGAGCAGTTCACTTGAAAATATACAATAGTTGGGTGCTGTCCATTATCTATCAATGTTGAAACCAAGAGTATTTAGGAAATACTTTTATAACTTGTAAATAAAAGAATTTCTAGTTCCTGTTTGCTACTTGTTTCAACGTTAACAGTGGAAATCATGCCTCAGTACAGATCCAAAACAAAAAAAAAGAAATGGTAGAGAGGATTGTCTACAATCATTTTCAATTTGCCATTTCTGTAAAGTTTTTGTGTATTCTTAGTGATTTGATTTCTAAGAATCTATCAGCTCATCTTGTTTTTTCTTCTTTCCTTCCAGCAATACTTTCATAAAGCCTTTGAATGTTTCCATCATATACCAGGCACTATGCTGGGAACTATATATGTAGTTGCTGCACTCAATGTCTTCACATTCTACTATTTTTACCTCTGTCTTTTGTACTCCTTTATTTAAATCTTCTTAATTTATTGTAAAATAGGATGTGCTTTGATTTGACAAGTGTGTTGAATTTAACTGCATTTTTATTATATAAACTGTATTCTTTTTGCAGAAGTGCAAGAAAAAATGATAAGAAAACAAAACAACAAATTTTCATACAGAGATAAATACTGTTAATATTATGACATTATCTTTCCATATTATTACTGTACCTATTATATTTCTCTATGTATACGTACTTAGGTACATTGGGTGTGCATATATTTATGTGCATAGATGTGCATTGCACATGAGCATATCTCACTCTTTCCACAGTGTCTATCATTTGTGGATACCTGTGTATGCATGCAAATTTCAATTTATTCTTTCATCCATTAAACACTTATTGTATTTCTATTATCGGTCGGGCCTTGTGCTCGACACTGGTTGCCTATAGTGAAAGAGACAGACGCACTTTTTGTCTTTATGAATCATATACAGTCATGCTGTAGACAGAGGAAAAAAATATACATAAATAATATAATTATACTTGTGACAAGCACTGGATATTGCAGTGCAATGTCTTCTTCCCAGTTTTCATTGATTGTGGTGACATTTAGTATATCAGTTTCTGAAAAGGCAGAGCTGAGACATAAGTCTCAGTTCTTCAGCAATGAGTATTCCCAGCTATGAAACTGAGAAAATAATCAAGCACTGAAACAAAGACGCTGGGATGTGTTCTGTGACCAAAAGAACCTAGCTTCTAAGTGGTGACACAAGATCAGATATATTCTAATGTCCAAAGTTTAGGAGGTCTCTCAGTCTGGACTGCTGCAACAGCACAAGAAAAAAGTGCATGTTAGGAAAGGGGTCACATCGTGGTAAACAATCAGAAATATTTTTTATGCCCCTAAAAGTCAAGAGCAAAGAAAAGTCTTCTGGTGTTGTCACCACAGCAGACTAGATTATTGTTTTAATTTTCACTACCTCAGTTTTTCTCTAGTAATTTTTCCGTCTTAAGACAGTGGCTTGCTATCACCAGAGAGCTCAGTAGATAGAGAATGATACATATACATTAATGTCATAGGTTTGTTCCTTGGTCTAGGCACATACAGAAACAAATTGATATTTCTGACTATCTGTCTGTCTTTTCCCCCCACTTCCTCCGTCTAACATTAATATTAAATAAGGGAAAAATGACAATGGCTATTTTTTCCTTGTTTTTACACCTTAATTTACATAGAGAAATGAATTATATTTTTCAAAATCTCACCACAAGAGGAAATAGATAGTAAGGTTGTAAAGTATCATATTTCCCATGCTTAACATGACTCCCTGAAGAAAACGCAGCTTCATTTTTGGGCACAAAATTTGAGAAAATGATAACAAATGTGATGAAACAGGAAATGCAAGTAAAGTATACTACAACCATTGGATAAAACACACTCCATTTTCAAACCCCATATTTTTCAAAAAGGATTACTCTTAAATCAATGAGGGGAAGTATGGTATACACCCGTCGAATGTCTCTATGAAATTTTTATTTCTTTTTTTCTTTTTCTTTTTTTTTTCCTTTTTTTTCAGAGACAGAAAGAGAGTCAGTGAGAGTGATAGATAGGGACACACAGACAGGAATGTAGAGTTTTTTTTATCATGTGCCATGTCACAGATCAATCATCAGTTTTTTGTTGTGACACCTTAGTTGTTCTTTGACTGTTCTCTCATTGTGCCTTGACCAGGGATCTACAGATGACTGAGTGACCATATTCTTGAGCCACTGAGCCCATTGGGCTAAAGATGCTGAGCTTTGCTCAAACCAGATAAGACCACGCTCAGGCTGGCAAACTTGGGATCTCAAACCTGGGTTCTCCACATTCCAGTCAAATGCTCTATCCCCTGTGCCAGCGCCTGCTCAGGCTGTGATAATTTTATTCTTATACTTGCTCTGGATTTTGTTTAGTATCCTTTTTCATAGTATAGGTGGAAAGGCTGTGTATTTTAAGGTTTTTCTCCACTAAAATGTATTCATCACAACATTTTCCCATAGGTTTTCTTATGTAGTTTTTATTCTCATTAAGTTTAAAATATTTTGTAACTTGAATTTTGATTTTGAGCTGGGGTTATTTAAGAGGGAATTTCTTAACTGAAAAAAGGAAGGGATTTTAGGTAGTTTTTATTACTGATTTCTAGAGTAAGAGTAATGAGAACAAGAAACATGCTTTATATCATTTCAAAGGTTTGAGGTAGTTGAAAATTGCTTGAAATATAATACAGGCTTGTCTGTGGGAAATGTTTTCCAAGTGTGCTTCTCTGCTGCCACCTCGTGTGCACCTTGGGAATAACAGCTCAGAGAAGTTCACCTGAAAATATAGAATAGTTGGGTGCTGTCCGTTATCTATCAATGTTGTGACCAAAAGTATTTAGAAGAAACACTTATACATTGTAAATATAAGGAATTTCTAGTTACTGTTTGCTACTTATTTCAATGTTCACTGTAGTAAGAACAATAGGCATAGTTGATACCATTTCAATCCTCGGAAGTTTGCAAAAAACTTCCGGCATAGCACATACAATAATGGTTTCTGTTACATGTGCTTCTCTGCTGCCACCTCTTGTGCATCTTGGCAATCACTCCTCAGTACAGATCCAAAAAAAAATGGTAGAGAGGATTGTTTCCAAACGTTTTCCATTGTTTTTACAGCTTAAATTACATAGAGGAATAAATTATATTTTTCAAAATCTCACCACAAGAGGAAATAGATAGTAAGGTTGTAAAGTGTCATATTTCCCATGCTTAACATGCCTCCCTGAAGAAAACACAGCTTCATTTTTGGGCACAAAATTTGAGAAAATGATAACAAATGCGATGAAACAGGAAATGCAAGTAAAGTATACTACAACCACTGTATAAGACACACTCCATTTTCAAACCTCATATTTTTCAAAAAGGATTACTCTTAAACCAACGAGAAGAAATATGGTATACACCCGTCGAATGTCTCTATGAAACTTTTATTTCTTTCTTTATTTTATTTTATTTTATTTTTTACAGAGACAGGGAGAGAGTCAGTGAGAGGGATAGATAGGGACACACAGACAGGAATGTAAATTTTTTTATTATGTGCCATGTCACAGATCAATCATCAGTTTTTTGTTGTGACACCTTAGTTGTTCTTTGACTGCTCTCTCATTGTGCCTTAACCAGGGATCTACTCCTGACAGAGTGACCCCATTCTCGAGCCACTGAGCCCATTGGGCTCAAGCTGCTAAGCTTTGCTCAAACCAGATAAGACCACGCTCCAGCTGGCGAACTTGGAATCTCAAACCAGGGTTCTCCGCATTCCAGTCAAATGCTCTATCCCCTGCACCAGCAGCTGCTCAGGCTGTGATAATTTTATTCTTATACTTGCTCTGGATTTTGTTTAGTATCCTTTTTCATAGTATAGGTGGAAAGGCTGGGTATTTTAAGGTTTTTTTCCACTAAAATGTATTCATCACAACATATTTCCATAGGTTTTCTTATGTAGTTTTTATTCCCATTAAGTTTAAAGTATTTTGTAACTTGAATTTTGATTTTGAGCGGGGGTTATTTCAGAGGGAATTTCTTAACTGAAAAAAGGAAGGGATTTTAGGTAGTTTTTATTACTGATTTCTAGAGTAAGAGTAATGAGAACAAGAAACATCCTTTATATCATTTCAAAGGTTTGAGGTAGTTGAAATTTGCTTGAAAAATAATACAGGCTTGTCTGTGGGAAATGTTTTCCAAGTGTTCTTCTCTGCTGTCAACTCGAGTGCATCTTGGGAATAACATCTCAGAGCAGTTCACCTGAAAATATAGAATATTTGGGTGCTGTCCGTTATCTATCAATGTTGAAACCAAGAGTATTTAGAAGATACTCTTATACCTTGTAAATATAAGGAATTTCTAGTTACTGTTTGCTACTTGTTTCAACGTTAACTGTAGTAAGAGCAATAGGCCTAGATGATATCATTTCAATCCTCTGAAGTTTGCAGAAACTTCCTGCATAGCACATACAATAATGGTCTCTGTTACATCTGCTTATCTGCTGCCATGTCTTGTGCATCTTGGGAATCATGCCTCAGTACAGATCCAAAAAAAAAAAAAAGAAATGGTAGAGAGTATTGTTTACAAACGTTGTTTTCAATTTGCCATTTCTGTAAAATTTTTGTGTATTCTTAGTGATTTGATTTCTGGGAATCTATCGGCTCATCTTGTTTTTTCTTCTTTCCTTCAAGCAATTATTTTATAAAGCCTTTGAATGTTCCCATCATATACCAGGCACTATGCTAGGAAATAAATACGTAGTTGCTGCACTCAATGTCTTCCCATTCTACTATTTTTAGCTCTGTCTTTTGTACTCCTTTATTTAAATCTTCTTAATTTATTGTAAAATAGGATGTGTTTTGATTTGACAACTGTGTTGAATTTAACTGCTTTTTTATTATAAAACTTTATTCTTATTGCAGAAGTGCAAGAATATATGATAAGAAAATAAAAAAACAAATTTTCGTACAGAGATACATACTGTTAATTTTATGATATTATCTTTCCATATTATTAGTGTATCTATTATATTTCTCTATGAATACGTACTTAGGTACATTGGGTATCCATATATTTGTGTGCATAGATGTGCGTTGCACATGAGCATATCTCACTCTAACCACAGTGTCTATCATTTGTGGATACCTGTGTATGCATGCAAATTTCAATTTATTCTTTCATCCATTAAAAACTTATTGTATTTCTATTATGGGCCGGGCTTTGTCCTCAACACTGGTTTCCTAGAGTGAAAGGGACAGACGTACTTTTTGTCTGTATGAATCATACACAGTCATGCTGTAGACAGAGGAAGAAAAATATACATAAATATAATAATTATAGTTGCGACAAGCACTGGATATGGTAGTGCAATGTCTTCTTCCCAGTTTTCATTGATTGTGGTGACATTTAGTATATCAGTTTCTGAAAAGGCAGAGCTGAGACATAACTCTCAGTTCTTCAGCAATGTGTCTTCCCAGCTATGAAACTGAGAAAATTATCAAGCGCTGAAACAAAGACACTGAAATGTGTTCTGTGACCAAAAGAACCTAGCTTCTAAGTGGTGACACAAGCTCAGATAAATTCTGATGTGCAAAGTTTAGGAGGTCTATCAGTCTGGACTGCTGCAACAGTAAAAGAAAAAAGTGCATGTTAGGAAAGGGGTCACATCGTGGTAAACAATCAGAAATATATTTTATGCCCCTAAGTGTCAAGAGCAAAGAAAAGTCTTCTGGTGTTGTCACCACAGCAGACTAGATTATTGTTTTATTTTTCATTACCTCAGTTTTTCTCTAGTAATTTTTGCCCCTAAAGACAATGGCTTGCTATCACCAGAGAGCTCAGTAGACAAAGCATCACACCCATACACTAATGTCATAGGTTTGGTCCTTGGTATAGGCACATACAGAAACAAATTGATGTTTCTCCCTATCTGTCTGTCTTCCCCCCCCCACTTCCTCCGTCAAACATTAATAATAAAAAATAAAAAAAATGACAGTGGCTATTTTTTTATTGTTTTTACAGCTTAAATTACATAGAGGAATGAATTATATTTTTCAAAATCTCACCACAAGAGGAAATAGATAGTAAGGTTGTAAAGTGTCATATTTCCCATGCTTAACATGCCTCCCTGAAGAAAACGCAGCTTTATTTTGGGGCACAAAATTTGAGAAAATGATAACAAATACGAAGAAACAGGAAATGCAAGTAAAGTATACTACAAGCACTGTATAAGACACACTCCATTTTCAAACCCCATATTTTTCAAAAAGGGTTACTCTTAAACCAATGAGGGAAAATATGGTATACACCCCTCGAATGTCTCTATGAAACTTTTATTTCTTTCTTTCTTTTTCTTTTTTTTCTTTTTTTTTTTTACACAGACAGGGAGAGAGTCACTGAGAGGGATAGATAGGGACACACAGACAGGAATGTAGAGTTTTTTTATTATGTGCCATGTCACAGATCAATCATCAGTTTTTTGTTGACACCTTAGTTATTCTTTGACTGCTCTCCTTGTGCCTTGACCAGGGATCTACACATGACAGAGTGACCCCATTCTCGAGCCACTGAGCCCCTTGGGCTAAAGATGGTGAGCTTTGCTCAAACCAGATAAGACCATGCTCCAGCTGGCGAACTTGGGATCTCAAACCTGGCTTCTCCGCATTCCAGTCAAATGCTCTATCCACTGTGCCACCACCTGCTCAGGCTGTGATAATTTTATTCTTATACTTGCTCTGGATTTTGTTTATTATACTTTTTCATAGTATAGGTGGAAAGGCTGTGTATTTCAAGGTTTTTTTCCACTACAATGTATTCATCACAACATTTTCCCATAGGTTTTCTTATGTAGTTTTTATTCCCATTAAGTTTAAAGTATTTTGTAACTTGAAATTTGATTTTGAGCGGGGGTTATTTAAGAGGGAATTTCTTAACTGAAAAAGGAAGGGATTTTAGTTAGTTTTTATTACTGATTTCTAGAGTAAGAGTAATGAAAACAAGAAACATGCTTTATATCATTTCAAAGGTTTGAGGTAGTTGAAACTTGCTTGAAACATAATACAGAGTGACTTCACGGAAATGGCACCATGAGCAGCGCATCTGACAGATCTCCCCAAAATCTCAACAAATTTATCAACTAGAAACAGGAAAATTTATCCTCGGAGCATTCCGGAGTTCCACACACACACTGAAAGCAAAAGGACTGTTGCCGAGGAGGGAGTACGCCTGTGGTGAGTCAACCCACACGTGCAGCTGCCCGTCCATACTCGGGGAATGGCAACCTGGGCACTGGCGGCCGCAGCGGCATGCCCTGAGAAACCGCGCGCGCCCCCCCCATGCCACGGTCCGGAGAGCCCCCCGGCCACTGGCGTGACGAGAAACCGCACACGCCCCGTGCCACAGTCTCCGGCCACTGGCGTGCTGAGAAACCGCGCACGCGCGCCATGGTCCAGAGAGTCCCCGTCCACTGGCCTGCCGAGAAACCGCGCGCACGCCCCGTGCCGTGGTCTGGAGAGTTCCCGTCCACTGGCCTGCTGAGAAACCGCCCTGAGCCACAGTCCGGGAGGGGCGCCAAGGCTGTCTTTCCTAGTCAGGAGATTCTCTCCGTGGGCGGGGCACCTCACCCAGCCATTCAAGCTAACAATCAAGCATTGGGGGGAGGGGCACGCAGGCAGCCTGAAATGCTTTCTGGAGCACAGCTGTGGATCCAATCACTGAAATTAGCTTAACCCACAAAATCTACGCACCCACGGGGCTCTAATTGATAAGATCTCTCCCAGTTCAGCGATCCAAGACAAGAGGCATAATATTTTTCAGTGCCTTTTGCTAAAGGGGCGGGGGCAACTTCTGATTGACAGAGCCTCCATATTCAGGGATATACCTAACAAGAGGGACTTGGCAGATATTAAGATCCATAAAGCAAGCAGCGACTAGTGCTTCTTCTTTCCAGCCAAAACAGGCTACCAAGTGTGGAAAGCCTGGGTTGAGTGGTCCAACTGAATGATAGGCGCTGAACAGTCACCTTGACAACAATTGACTCCCAGCCCCACCTGATTATGCTGGAGGCTCTGACTGCCAGAGCCTTACCCAGAGCCTTGCGCTGAGTGAGGATAGAGTGGGGATTTCCCAGCTCTTTGAGCCTCTTACTCCCCAGACAGAAGCAGTGGCAGCCTCATAGCTGGATCACCAGGCTGCTAATTCAGGAAGGGGAGACTAGGAAAGAGACTCCAGGAAAGCAAACTCTCTCATTGTTGGACTCTGCAAATGCCAACAAGCCTTGACTACCAGTGAGACTAAAGCCAATTATATGACATTGCCATAGAATCCCATCAACTTCAAATTCCTACCTAAGAGTGACACAGGGGCAGAACCTGGGGTACAGAGTCACCAACCAGGAAGAGGGAGAGAAAAGAAAAAAGAAAGAAGTTAACCTCTCCAAATCAAGAAAAATCCACAGACTTTATAACTTGTTCCACTAATTCTTTGTTGTTGTTGTTTCTTTCTTCTATCTTATTGCCTTTATTATTATTTCTATTTCTTCCACCTCGGTCCTTTTACTCTATACCCATCTTATGCTACCCTTTTCTTGAACTACACTACCTATGAGTGTTATATTTTATTTCTTTTCTTCATCCTAACTCTCCTTTAGGGTTACACTCCAAAACCCTTAACACTCACTCTCTCCCCTTTTGTTTTGTTTTTTTCCTTTCCTTTTTTTCTTCCTTCGTTTCTCTCTTATTCTTATTTTTTCATTTCTATTCATTTCTTCTTTTCTCCTTTTACTTTTCCTTCCATTTAAGCCTCAATCACGAACAAATTATTTAATTTGGGACTCGAGTTTTTTGGGGGGGGTTTTTTTGTTATTTTTTTTTCGTCTTCTGCTTTTGTTCTTGGTTTTCCTTTATTTGTTTGTTTTTGTGGCATTTTGGGCACTTTTTACATTGCTTTTTAACTCACTAGCATTCTTCCCAACCCAAAGTCTCCATTGTATTTAGTCTTCGCTCCACTTAATACAACAGATTTTTACTTATTATTTTTATTTTTATTTTTTTCTTCTTTAATTATTTTTTTCTCTCCATTTTGCTGTTTCCATCTTATCCCTCTCATTATATCTCTTAGTCGACCATCACTTACAAGCAAATCATTTTATGCTTGTCTAAGATTTTCTCCTTTTTTTTTTGTATTTAGTAGGTCCCTACTCCCTTTTTTGCCCCTTGAACTCTTCACCCCAAATCAGGCCCTCTGTTATAGGCAGTTTTTGGTCCATTTAGCATAATAGAATTCACAGGTCATCACGATATTTTCCTAAGGAGGTGAGAGGAGGGGAAGAGAAGAAAGAAAAAAGGGGGAAATAATAAATTATTACTTTTTTGTGGAGTGTTTTCCTTTTTTCTTTTTTTTTTCTTTTTTTCTTTTTTTTCCATTTTTTTCTTTTTTTTATTTTTTATTAATTCTAATTAACACTATAAACAAGACCACCTTCAGATGCCAATAAGAAAAAGGAAATCGAACATTATGGATACAAAAGACAGAGAGGTAAAAAAAATAGATGTGGAAAAAGCTATGGAGAAAAGATTTAACATATTGGAAGCCTTGGAGCCAAATGACAGAGAATTTAAAATAGAAATCTTAAAAATACTCAGAGATATACAAGAAAATACAGAAAGGCAATTTAGGTAAATCAGAAAACAACTCAATGATCAAAAAGAATATATTACCAAGGAAATTGAAACTATAAAAACAAATCAAACAGAAATGAAAAACTCAATTTAAGAGCTGAAAAACGAGGTAACAAGCTTAGCTAATAGAACTGCCCAGATAGAAGATAGGATCAGTGAAATAGAAGACAAGCAACTTGAGGCACAACAGAGAGAAGAAGAAAGAGACTCAAAAATAATAAAAAACGAGAAAGCCCTACAGGAATTGTCTGCCTCCATCAGAAAGAATAACATAAGAATAATAGGTATATCAGAGGGAGAAGAGAAAGAAAATGGAATGGAGAATATACTCAAACAAATAATAGATGAGAACTTCCCAAGCCTGTGGAAAGAACTAAAGCCTCAAATTCTAGAAGCAAACAGAACTCCAAGTTTTCTTAACCCCAACAAACCCACTCCAAGGCACATCATAATGAAGATGACACAAACCAATGACAAAGAAAAAATTCTCAAGGCAGCCAGGGAAAAGAAGAATACAAGATATAAAGGAAGGCCTATTAAATTATCATCAGATTTCTCAGCAGAAACTCAACAAGATAGAAGAGAGTGGACCCCAATATTTAAAGCCCTGAAAGAGAGGAACTTTCAGCCAAGAATACTATACCGATCAAAGCTATCCTTCAAGTACGAAGGAGATATAAAAATATTCACAAATACAGAAAAGATGAGAGAATTTATCATCAGAAAGCCCCCACTCCAGGAAATACTAAAGGGGGTTTTCCAACCAGATTCAAAGAACAAAAGAAAACATAACCACAAGTAACAGCTCCATCAAGAAAACAATAAAACCAAACTTAAACTGTGACAACAAAAGAAAAAAAAAGGGGAGAATGGATGAAGATTAACAGTAGCAAAGGATGATGAAGCGCAGAAATACTCATAAGATAGAGTACCACAATGAATATGGTAGGTCCCCTTTTCATTACTTAATGGTAACCACCCTTGAAAAAACCACCACAAAAACACTTGACTTAAAAAAGGTAGCAACAGAGGAAAGAAGTATGGAATACAAACAAACAAAAACAAATGATAGAAAAACAAAAGAGAAGAATCAAACAAGATACAAAACTAACAGAAAGCAATTCATAAAATGGCAATAGGGAACCCACAAGTGTCAATAATTACACTAAATGTAAATGGAATAAACTTACCAATAAAAAGACACAGAGTAGCAGAATGGATTAAAAAAGAAAATCCAAATATATGCTGCCTACAAGAAACTCATTAAGCAACAAGGATAAAAACAAATTCAAAGTGAAAGGCTGGAAAACAATACTCCAAGCAAACAGCACCCAAAAAAAAGCAGGTGTAGCAATACTCATATCTAATAATGCTGACTACAAGACAGAAAAACTACTCAGAGACAAAAATGGTCATTTCATAATGATTAAGGGGACACTGAATCAAGAAGACATAACAATCCTTAATATATATGCACCAAACCAAGGAGCACCAAAATATATAAGACAGCTACTTATTGACCTTAAAACAAAAACTGACAAAAATACAATCATACTTGGAGACCTCAATACACCGCTGACGGCTCTAGATCAGTCATCCAAACAGAGAATCAATAAAGATATAGTGGCCTTAAACGAAATACTAGAACACCTTTATATGATAGACATCTACAGGACACTTCATCCCAAAGCGACAGAGTATACATTTTTCTCTAGTGTACATGGAACATTGTCAAGAATTGACCATATGTTGGGCCACAAAAACAATATCAGCAAATTTAGAAAAATTGAAATTGTGCCAAGCATATTCTCTCATCATAAAGCCTTGAAACTAGAATTCAACTGTAAAAAAGAGGGGAAAACCCCACAAAATTGTGGAAACTAAACAACATACTTCTAAAAAATGAATGGGTCAAAGAAGAAATAAGCGCAGAGATCAAAAGATATATACAGACAAATGAAAATGAAAATACGACATATCAGAATCTCTGGGATGCAGCAAAAGCAGTAATAAGAGGAAAGTTCATATCACTTCAGGCATATATGAACAAACAAGAGAGAGCCGAAGTAAACCACTTAACTTCACACCTTAATGAACTAGAAAAAGAAGAACAAAGACAACCCAAAACCAGCCAAAGAAAGGAGATAATAAAAATCAGAGCAGAAATAAATGAAATAGAGAACAGAAAAACTATAGGAAAAATCAATAAAACAAGGAGCTGGTTCTTTGAAAAGATCAACAAAATCGGCAAAGCCTTGGCAAGACTCACCAAGGAAAAAAGACACAGGACTCAAATAAATAAAATCCAAAATGAAAGAGGAGAGATCACCACAGACATCATAGATATACAAAGAATTATTGTAGAATACTATGAAAAACTATACGCCTCCAAATAAAACAATCTAGAAGAAATGGATAAATTCCTAGAACAATACAACCTTCCTAAACTGAGTCATGAAGAAGCAGAAAGCCTAAACAGACCAATCAGCAGGGAGGAAATAGAAAAAAACTATTAAAAACCTACCCAAAAATAAAAGTCCAGGCCCAGATGGTTATACTAGTGAATTCTATCAACATACAAAGAAGACTTGGTTCCTATTCTACTCAAAGTCTTCCAAAAAATTGAAGAAGAAGCAATACTTCCAAACACATTTTATGAGGCCAACATAACCCTCATACCAAAACCTGGCAAGGATGGCACAAAAAAAGAAAACTACAGACCAATTTCTCTAATGAATACAGATGCTAAAATACTAAACAAAATACTGGCAAATCGAATACAACAACATAATAAAAAAAATAATACATCATGATCAAGTGGGATTCATCCCAGAATCTCAAGGATGGTTCAACATACGTATAACAGTTAACATAATACACCATATCAACAAAACAAAGAACAAAAACCACATGATCTTATCAATAGATGCAGAAAAGGCTTTCGATAAAATACAACACAATTTGATGTTTAAGACTCTCAAAAAAATGGGTATAGAAGGAAAATATCTCAACATGATAAAGGCCATATATGATAAACCATCAGCCAACATCATATTAAATGGCGTAAAACTGAGGACTTTCTACCTTAAATCAGGAACACGACAGGGGTGTCCATTCTCTCCACTCTTATTTAACGTGGTGCTAGAAGTTCTGGCCAGAGCAATCAGACAAGACAAAGAAATAAAAGGCATCCATATAGGAAAAGAAGAAGTAAAGGTATCACTTTTTGCTGATGATATGATCCTATACATAGAAAACCCAAAGGACTCCACAAAAAGATTACTAGAAACAATAAACCAATACAGTAAGGTCGCAGGATACAAAATTAACATACAAAAGTCCATAGCCTTTCTATATGCCAACAATGAAATATTAGAAAACGAACTCAAAAAAATAATCCCCTTCACGATTGCAACAAAAAAAAATAAAATACCTAGGAATAAACATAACAAAGAATGTAAAGGACCTATATAACGAAAACTACAAGGCATTGCTAAGAGAAATAGAAAAAGACACAATGAGATGGAAAAATATTCCTTGTTCTTGGATAGGAAGAATAAATATAATTAAAATGGCCATATTACCCAAAGTAATATATAAATTTAATGCAATTCCCATCAAAATTCCTATGACATTTTTTAAACAAATGAAACAAAAAATCATCAGATTTATATGGAAAAACCCCGAATAGCCAAAGCAATCCTAAGGAAAAAGAATGAAGCTGGGGGCATTACAATACCTGACTTTAAACTATATTATAGGGCCACAATAATCAAAACTGCATGGTATTGGCAGAAAAATAGACACTCAGACCAATGGAACAGAATAGAAAGCCCAGAAATAAAACCACATATATATGGTCAAATAATCTTTGATAAAGGGGCCAACAACACACAATGGAGAAAAGAAAGCCTCTTCAACAAATGGTGTTGGGAAAACTGGAAAGCCACATGCAAAAGAATGAAACTCGACTACAGCCTGTCCCCGTGTACTAAAATTAATTCAAAATGGATCAAAGACCTAAATATAAGACCTGAAACAATAAAGTACATAGAAGAAGACATAGGTACTAAACTCATGGATCTGGGTTTTAAAGAACATTTTATGAACTTGACTGCAATGGCAAGAGAAGTGAAGGCAAAGATAAATGAATGGGACTACATCAGAATAAAAAGTTTTTGCTCAGCAAGAGAAACTGATATCAAAATAAACAGACAGCCAACTAATTGGGAACTGATATTTTCAAACAACAGCTCAGATAAGGGCCTAATATCCAAAATTTACAAAGAACTCATAAAACTCAACAACAAACAAACAAACAATCCATTAAAAAATGGGAAGAGGACATGAACAGACACTTCTCCCAGGAAGAAATACAAATGGCCAACAGATATATGAAAAGATGCTCAGCTTCATTAGTTATTAGAGAAATGCAAATCAAAACTACAATGAGATACCACCTCACCCCTGTTAGATTAGCTATTATCAACAAGACGGGTAATAACAAATGTTGGAAAGGCTGTGGAGAAAAAAGAACCCTCATACACTGTTGGTGGGATTGTAAAGTAGTACAACCACTATGGAGGAATGTATGGTGGTTCCTCAAAAAACTGCAAATAGAACTACCTTATGACCCAGCAATCCCTCTACTGGGTATATACCCCCAAACCTCAGAATCATTGATACGTAAAGACACATGTAGCCCCATGTTCATAGCACCACTGTTCACAGTGGCCAAGACATGGAAACAAACAAAAAGCCATTCAATAGAAGATTGGATAAAGAAGATGTGGCACATATACACTATGGAATACTACTCAGCCATAAGAAATGATGACATTAGATCATTTACAGCAAAATGGTGTGATCTTGATAACATTATACGGAGTGAAATAAGTAAATCAGAAAAAACAAGAACTACATGATTCCATACATTGGTGGAACATAAAAACGAGACTAAGTGACATGGACAAGAGTGTGGTGGTTACCAGTTGTGGAGGGAGGGAGTACGCAGGAGGGAGGGAGGGAGAGAGTTAGGGGGAAGGGGAGGGGCACAGAGAAAACTAGATAGAGGGTGACGGAGGACAATCTGACTCTGGGCGAGGGGTATGCAACATAATTTAATGACAAGATAACCTAGACATGTTTTCTTTGAATATATGTACCCTGAAGTATTAATGTCATCCAATTAACATTAATAAAAATTTATAAAAAAAAAAAAGATAATACAGGCTTGTCTGTGGAAAATGTTTTCTAAGTGTGCTTCTCTGCTGCCACCTTGTGTGCACCTTGGGAATAACAGCTTAGAGCAGTTCACCTGAAAATATAGAATAGTTGGGTGCTGTCCGTTATCTATCAATGTTTTGACCAAGAGTATTTAGAAGATATTCTTATACCTTTTAAATATAAGGAATTTCTAGTTCCTGTTTGCCACTTGTTTCAACGTTAACTGTAGTAAGAGCAATAGGCATGGTTGATACCATTTCAATCCTCTGAAGTTTGCAGAAACTTCCTGCATAGCACATACAATAATGGTCTCTGTTACATGTGCTTCTCTGCTGCCACCTCTTGTGCATCTTGGGAATCACGCCTCAGTACAGATCCAAAAAAAAAAAGAAATGGTAGAGAGGATTGTTTACAAACGTTGTTTTCAATTTGCCGTTACTGTAAAGTTTTTGTGTATTCTTAGTGATTTGATTTCTGGGAATCTATAAGCTCATTTTGTTTTTTCTTCTTTCCTTCCAGCAATACTTTCATAAAGCCTTTGAATGTTCCCATCATATACCAGGCACTATGCTAGGAACTACATACGTAGTTGCTGCACTCAATGTCTTCCCATTCTACTATTTTTACCTCTGTCTTTTGTACTTTTTTATTTAAATCTTCTTAATTTATTGTAAAATAGGATGTGCTTTGATTTGACAAGTGTGTTGATTTTAACTCCTTTTTTATTATATAAACTCTATTCTTAGTGCAGAAGTGCAAAAAATAATGATAAGAATACAAAACAACAAATTTTCAAACAGAGATAAAAACTGTTAATATTATGACATTATCTTTCCATATTATTACTGTATTTATTATATTTCTATATGTATACGTACTTAGGTACATTGGGTGTGCATATATTTGTGTGCATAGATGTGCATTGCACATGAGTGTATCTCACTCTGTCCACAGTGTCTATCATTTGTGGATACCTGTGTATTCATGCAAATTTCAATTTATTCTTTCATACATTAAACACTTATTTTATTTCTATTATGGGCCGGGCCTTGTGCTCGACACTGGTTGCCTATAGTGAAAGGGACAAACACACTTTCTGTCTTTATGAATCATACACAGTCTTCCTGTAGACTGAGGAAGTAAAATATACATAAATAAAATAATTATAGTTATGACAAGCACTGGATATGGTAGTGCAATGTCTTCTTCCCTGTTTTCATTGATTGTGGTGACATTTAGTATATCAGTTTCTGAAAAAGCAGAGCTGAGACATAAGTTTCAGTTCTTCAGCAATGCGTTTTCCCTGCTATGAAACTGAGAAAATTATCAAGCACTGAAACAAAGACGCCAGAATGTGTTCTGTGACCAAAAGTACCTAGCTTCTAAGTGGTGACACAAGCTCAGATAAATTCTTATGTCCAAAGCTTAGGAGGTCTCTCAGTCTGGACTGCTGCAAAAGCACAAGAAAAAAGTGCATGTTAGGAAATGGGACATATCGTGGTAAACAATCAGAAATATTTTTTATGCCCCTAACAGTCAAGAGCAAAGAAAAGTCTTCTGGTGTTGTCACCACAGCAGACTAGATTATTGTTTTATTTTTCATTACCTCAGTTTTTCTTTAGTAATTTCTGCCCCTAAAGACAATGGCTTGCTATCAATGGAGAGCTCTGTAGATAGATCATCACACCCATACACTAATGTTATAGGTTTGGTCCTTGGTCTAGGCACATACAGAAACAAATTGATGTTTCTGATTATCTGTCTTTTCCCCCCCATTTCCTCCGTCTAACATTAATATTACATAAGGGAAAAATGACAATGGCTATTTTCTCATTGTTTTTACACCTTAAATTACATAGAGGAATGAAATATATTTTTCAAAATTTCACCACAAGAGGAAATAGATAGTAAGGTTGTAAAGTGTCATATTTCCCATGCTTAACATGCCTCCCTGAAGAAAACGCACCTTCATTTTTGGGCACAAAATTTGAGAAAATGATAACAAATGCGAAGAAACAGAAAATGCACGTAAAGTATACTACAACCATTGGATAGGACACACTCCATTTTCAAACCCCATATTTTTCAAAATTCCCCCTCTTAAACCAACGAGGGGAAATATGGTATACATCCGTCGAATGTCTCTAGGAAACTTTTATTACTTTATTTTTCTTTTCTTTTTTTTTTTTTTTTTTACAGAGATGGAGAGAGAGTCAGTGAGAGGTATAGATAGGGACACACAGATAGGAATGTAGAGTTTTTTTATTATGTGCCTTGTCAAAGATCAATCATCAGTTTTTTGTTGTGACACCTTAGTTGTTCTTTGACTGCTCTCTCGTTTTGCCTTGACCAGGGATCAATTCCTGACAGAGTGACCCCATTCTCGAGCCTCTGAGCCCATTGGGCTACAGCTGGTGAGCTTTGCTCAAACCAGATAAGACCACACTCCAGCTGGCGAACTTGGGATCTCAAACCTGGGTTCTCCATATTCCAGTCAAATGCTCTATCCACTGCGCCAGCGCCTGCTCAGGCTGTGATAATTTTATTCTTATACTTACTCTGGATTTTGTTTAGTATCCTTTTTCATAGTATGGGTGGAAAGGCTGGGTATTTTAAGGTT
This sequence comes from Saccopteryx leptura, assembly GCF_036850995.1. Classification (NCBI taxonomy): domain Eukaryota; kingdom Metazoa; phylum Chordata; class Mammalia; order Chiroptera; family Emballonuridae; genus Saccopteryx; species Saccopteryx leptura. The sequence goes on from NW_027095747.1 coordinate 133,064, forward strand.
TTTATCCACTAAAATGTATTCATCACAACATTTTCCCATAGGTTTTCTTATGTAGTTTTTATTCCCATTAAGTTTAAAGTATTTTGTAACTTGAATTTTGATTTTGAGCTGGGGTTATTTAAGAGGTAATTTCTTAACTGAAAAAAAGAAGGGATTTTAGTTAGGTTTTATTACTGATTTCTAGAGTAAGTGTAATGAGAACAAGAAACATCCTTTATATCATTTCAAAGGTTTGAGGTAGTTGAAACTTGCTTGAAAGAAAATACAGGCTTGTCTGTAGGAAAAGTTTTCCAAGTGTTCTTCTCTGCTGCCACCTCATGTGCACCTTGGAAATAACATCTCAGAGCAGTTCACCTGAAAATATACAATAGTGCTGTCCGTTATCTATCAATATTGAAACAAAGAGTATTTAGAAGATAATTTTATACCTTGTAAATATAAAAAATTTCTAGTTCCTGTTAGCTACTTGTTTCAACGTTAACTGTAGTAAGAGCAATAGGCCTAGTTGATACCATTTCAATCCTCTGAAGTTTGCAGAAACTTCCTGCATAGTACATACAATAATGGTCTCTGTTACATGTGCTTCTCTGCTTCCACCGCTTGTGCATCTTGGGAATCACGCCTCAGTACAGATCCAAAAAAAAAAAAAAGAAATGGAAGAAAGGATTGTCTACAAACGTTGTTTTCAATTTGCTGTTTCTGTAAAGTTTTTGTGTATTCTTAGTGACTTTATTTCTGGGAATCTATCAGCTCATGTTGTTTTTTCTTCTTTCCTTCCAGCAATACTTTCATAAAGCCTTTGAATGTTCCCATAATATACCAGGCTTTATGCTAGGAACTACATATGTAGTTGCTGCACTCAATGTATTCCCATTCTACTATTTTTACCTCTGTCATTTGTACTCCTTTATTTAAATCATCCTAATTTTTTTTGAATAGGAAGTGCTTTGATTTGACAAGTGTGTTGAATTTAACAGCTTTTTTATTATATAAACTCTATTCTTTTTGCAGAAGTGCAAGAAAAAATGGTAAGAAAATAAAACAACATATTTCCATACAGAGATAAATACTGTTAATATTATGACATTATCTTTCCATATTATTACTGTACCTATTATATTTCTCTATGTATTCGTACTTAGGCACATTGGGTATACATATATTTGTGTGCATAGATGTGCATTGCACATGAGCATATCTCACTCTATCCACAGTGTCTATCATTTGTGGATACCTGTGTATGCATGCAAATTTCAAATTATTCTTTCATCCATTAAACACTTATTTTATTTCTATTATGGGCCGGGCCTTATGCTCGACAATGTTTGCCTTTAGTGAAAGGGATAGATGCACTTTCTGTCTTTTTGAATCATACACAGTCATCCTGTAGACTGAGGAAGAAAAATATACATAAATAAAATAATTATAGTTGTGAAAAGCACTACATATGGTAGTGCAATGTCTTCTTACAAGTTTTCATTGATTGTGGTGACATTTAGTATATCGGTTTCTGAAAAGGCAGAGCTGAGCCATAATTCTCAGTTCTTCAGCAATGAGTGTTCCCAGCTTTGATACTGAGAAAATTATCAAGCACTGAAACAAAGACGCTGGGATGTGTTCTGTGACCAAAAGATTCTAGCTTCTAAGTGGTGACACAAGCTCAGATAAATTCTGATGTCCAAAGCTTAGGAGGTCTCTCAGACTGGACTGCTGCAACAGCACAAGAAAAAAGTGCATGTTAGGAAAGGAGTCACATCATGGTAAACAATCAGAAATATTTTATATGCCCCTAACTGTCAAGAGCAAACTCTTCTGGTGTTGTCACCACAGCAGAGTAGATTATTGTTTAATTTTTTATTACCTCAGTTTTTCTCTAGTAATTTTTGCCCCTAAAACAATGGCTTGCTATCACCACCGTGCTCAGTAGATAGAGCATCACACCCATACACTAATGTCATAAGTTTGGTCCTTGTTCTAGGCACATACAGAAACAAATTGGTGTTTCTGACTATCTGTCTGTCTTTTCCACACCACTTCCTCCATCTAACATTAATATTAAATAAGAGAAAAATGACAATGGCAAATTTTTTCATTGTCAGCTTAAATTAAATAGAGGGATGAATTATATTTTTCAAAATCTCACCACAAGAGAAAATAGATAGTCAGGTTGTAAAGTATCATATTTCCCATGCTTAACATGCCTCCCTGAAGAAAACGCAGCTTCATTTTTGGGCACAAAATTTGAGAAAATGATAACAAATGTGAAGGAACAATAATGCAAATGAAGTATACTACAACCACTGTATAAGAAGCACTCTGTTTTCAAACCCCATATTTTTCAAAAAGGATTACTTTTAAACCAACGAGGGGAAATATGGTATACACCCGTCGAATATCTCTATGAAACTTTTATTTCTTAATTACTTTTTTGTTTTTTGCAGAGACAGGGAGAGAGTAAGTGTGAGGGATAGATAGGGACACAGAAACAGAAATGTAGAGTTTTTTTATTATGTGCCATGTCACAGATAAATCATCAGTTTTTTGTTGTGACACCTTAGTTGTTCTTTGACTGCTTTCTCATTGTGCCTTGTCCAGGGATCTACAGCTGACCAAGTGACCACATTCTCAAGACAGTGAGCCCATTTTGCTAAAGGTGGTTAGTTTTGCTCAAACCAGATAAGACCATGCTCAAGCTGGCGAACTTGGGATCTCAAACCTGGGTTCTCCACATTCCAGTCAAGTGCGCTATCCACAGCACCACCACCTGCTCAGGCTGTGATAATTTTATTCTTATACTTTCTCTGAAGTTAGTTTAGTATCTTTTTTCACAGTATGGGTAGAAAGGCTGTGTATTTTAAGGATTTTTTCCACTAAAATGTATTCATCACAACATTTTCTCATAGGTTTTCTTATGTAGCTTTTATTCCCATTAAGTTTTTTTTATTTTTTATTAATGTTATTGGGATGACATTAATACTTCAGGGTACATATATTCAAAGAAAACATGTCTAGGTTATCTTGTCATTAAATTATGTGGCATACCCCTCACCCAGAGTCAGATTTCCTCCGTCACCCTCTGTCTAGTTTTCTCTGTGCCCCTCCCCCTCCCCCTAACTCTCTCCCTCCCTCCCTCCTGCGTACTCCCTCCCCCCACAACTGGTAACCACCACTCTCTTGTCCATGTCTCTTAGTCTCGTTTTTTTGTTCCACCAATGTATGGAATCATGTAGTTCTTGTTTTTTTCTGATTTACTTTTTTCACTTTATATAATGTTATCAAGATCCCACCATTTTGCTGTAAATGATCTGATGTCATCATTTCTTATGGCTGAGTAGTATTCCATAGTGTATATGTGACACATCCTCTTTATCCAGTCTTCTATTGAAGGGTTTTTTGGTTGTTTCCATGTCTTGGCCACTGTGAACAGTGCTGCAATGAACATGGGGCTTCATGTGTCTTTACGTATCAATGTTTCTGAGGTTTTGGGGTATATACCCAGTAGAGGGATTGCTGGGTCATAAGGAAGTTCTATTTGCAGTTTTTTGAGGAACCACCATACTTTCCTCCATAATGGTGGTACTACTTTACCTTCCCACCAACAGTGTATGAGGGTTCCTTTTTCTCCACAGCCTCTCCAACATTTGCTATTACCCGTCTTGTTGATAATAGCTAATCTAACCGGGGTGAGGTGGTATCTCATTGTAGTTTTGATTTGCATTTCTCTAATAACTAATGAAGCTGAGCATCTTTTCATATATCTGTTGGCCATTTGTATTTCTTCCTGGGAGAAGTGTCTGTTCATGTCCTCTTCCCATTTTTTTATTGGATTCTTTTGTTGTTGTTGTTGAGTTATGAGTTCTTTGTAAATTTTGGATATTAGGCCCTTATCTGAGCTATCGTTTGAAAATATCAGTTCCCATTTAGTTGGCTGTCTGTTTATTTTGATATCAGTTTCTCTTGCTGAGCAAAAACTTTTTATTCTGATATAGTCCCATTCATTTATCTTTGCCTTCACTTCTCTTGCCATTGCAGTCAAGTTCATAAAATGTTCTTTAAAACCCAGATCCATGAGTTTAGTACCTATGTCTTCTTCTATGTCCTTTATTGTTTCAGATCTTATATTTAGGTCTTTGATCCATTTTGAATTAATTTTAGTACACGGGGACAGGCTGTAGTCGAGTTTCATTCTTTTGCATGTGGCTTTTCAGTTTTCCCAACATTTGTTGAAGAGGCTTTCTTTTATCCATTTTGTGTTGTTGGCCCCTTTATCAAAGATTATTTGACCATATATATGTGGTTTTATTTCTGGGCTTTCTATTCTGTTCCAATTGTCTGAGTGTCTATTTTTCTGCCAATACCATACAGTTTTGATTATTGTGGCCCTATAATATAGTTTAAAATCAGGTATTGTATTGCCCCCAGCTTCATTCTTTTTCCTTAGGATTGCTTTGGCTATTCGGGGTTTTTTATAGTTCCATATAAATCTGATGATTTTTTGTTCCATTTTTTAAAAAAATGTCATAGGAATTTTGATGGGAATTGCATTAAATTTATATATTACTTTGGGTAATATGGCCATTTTAATTATATTTATTCTTCCTATCCAAGAACAAGGAATATTTTTCCATCTCATTGTGTCTTTTTCTATTTCTCTTAGCAATGCCTTGTAGTTTTCGTTATATAGGTCCTTTACATTCTTTGTTATGTTTATTCCTAGGTAATTTATTTTTTTTGTTGCAATCGTGAAGGGGATTATTTTTTTGAGTTCGTTTTCTAATATTTAATTTTTGGCATATAGAAAGGCTATGGACATTTTTATGTTAATTTTGTATCCTGCGACTTTACTGTATTGGTTTATTGTTTCTAGTAATCTTTTTGTAGAGTTCTTTGGGTTTTCTATGTATAGGATCATATCATCAGCAAAAAGTGATACCTTTACTTCTTCTTTTCCGATATGGAAGCTTTTTATTTCTTTGTCTTCTCTGATTGCTCTGGCCAGAACTTCCAGCACCACATTAAATAAGAGTGGAGAGAGTGGACAACCCTGTTGTGTTCCCGATTTAAGGTGGAAAGTCCTCAGTTATACGCCATTTAATATGATGTTGGCTGATGGTTTATCATATATGGCCTTTATCATGTTGAGATATTTTCCTTCTATACCCATTTTTTTGAGAGTCTTAAACATCAAATTGTGTTGTATTTTATGGAAAGCCTATTCTGCATCTATTGATAAGATCATGTGGTTTTTGTTCTTTGTTTTGTTGATATGGTGTATTACGTTAACCGTTTTACATATGGTGAACCATCCTTGAGATTCTGGGATGAATCCCACTTGATCATGATGTATTATTTTTTAATATGTTGTTGTATTCGATTTGCCTGTATTTTGTTTAGTATTTTAGCATCTGTATTCATTAGAGATATTGGTTTGTAGTTTTCTTTCTTTGTGCCATCCTTGCCTGGTTTTGGTATGAGGGTTATGTTGGCCTCATAAAATTTGTTTGGAAGTATTGCTTCTTCTTCAATTTTTTGGAAGACTTTGAGTAGAATAGGAACCAAGTCTTCTTTGAATGTTTGATAGAATTCACTAGTATAACCATCTGGGCCTGGACTTTTATTTTTGGGGAGGTTTTTAACAGTTTTTTCTATTTCCTCCCTGCTGATTGGTCTGTTTAGGCTTTCTGCTTCTTCATGACTCAGTTTAGGAAGGTTGTATTGTTCTAGGAATTTATCCATTTCTTCTAGATTGTTGTATTTGATGGCATATAGTTTTTCATAGTATTCTACAGTAAGTATTTATATATCTATGATGTCTGTGGTGATTTCTCCTCTTTCATTTTGGATTTTATTTATTTGAGTCCTGTGTCTTTTTTCCTTGGTGAGTCTTGCCAAGGGTTTGTCGATTTTGTTGATCTTTTCAAAGAACCAGCTCCTTGTTTTATTGATTTTTTCTATAGTTTTTCTGTTCTCTATTTCATTTATTTCTGCTCTGATTTTTATTATCTCCTTTCTTCGGCTGGTTTTGGGTTGTCTTTGTTCTTCTTTTTCTAGCTGTTTAAGGTGTGAAGTTAAGTGGTTTACTTCAGCTCTCTCTTGTTTGTTCATATAAGCCTGAAGTGATATGAACTTTCCTCTTATTACTGCTTTTGCTGCATCCCAGAGATTCTGATATGTCGTATTTTCATTTTCATTTGTCTATATATATCTTTTGATCTCTGCGCTTATTTCTTCTTTGACCCATTCATTTTTTAGAAGTATGTTGTTTAGTTTCCACAATTTTGTGGGGTTTTCCCCTCTTTTTTACAGTTGAATTCTAGTTTCAAGGCTTTATGTTCAGAGAATATGCTTGGTACAATTTCAATTTTTCTAAATTTGTTGATATTGTTTTTGTGGCCCAACATATGGTCAATTCTTGACAATGTTCCTTGTACACTAGAGAAAAATGTATACTCTGTCGCTTTGGGATGAAGTGTCCTGTAGATGTCTATCATATAAAGGTGTTCTAGTATTTCGTTTAAGGCCACTATATCTTTATTGATTCTCTGTTTGGATGACCGATCTAGAGCCGTCAGCGGTGTATTGAGGTCTCCATGTATGATTGTATTTTTGTCAGTTTTTGTTTTAAGGTCAACAAGTAGCTTTCTTATATATTTTAGTGCTCCTTAGTTTGGTGTATATATATTAAGGATTGTTATGTCTTCTTGATTCAGTGTCCCCTTAATCATTATGAAATGACCATTTTTGTCTCTGAGTACGTTTTCTGTCTTGTAGTCAGCATTATCAGATATGAGTATTGCTACTCCTGCTTTTTTTTTGGGTGTTGTTTGCTTGGAGTATTGTTTTCCAGCCTTTCACTTTGAATTTGTTTTTATCCTTGTTGTTTAGATGAGTTTTTTGTAGGCAGCATACAGTTGGATTTTCTTTTTTAATCAATTCTGCCACTCTGTGTCTTTTTATTGGTAAGTTTAATCCATTTACATTTAGTGTAATTATTGACACTTGTGGGTTCCCTATTGCCATTTTATAAATTGCTTTCTGTTAGTTTTGTATCTTGTTTGATTCTTCTCTTTTGTTTTTCTATTGTTTCTTTTGTTTGTTTGTATTCCATAATTCTTTCTTCTGTTGCTAAATTTTTTAAGTAAAGTGTTTTTGTGGTGGTTTTTTCAAGGGTGGTTACCATTAAGTAATGAAAAGGGGACCTACCATATTTATTGTGGTACCCTTTCTTATGAGTATTTCTGTGCTTCATCGTCCTTTGCTACTGTTAATCTTCATCTTTTCTCCCCTTTTTTTTTCTTTTGTTGTCACAGTTTAAGTTTGGTTTTATTGTTTTCTTGGTGAAGCTGTTACTTGTGGTTTTGTTTTCTTTTGTTCTTTGAATCTGGTTGGAAAACCCCCTTTAGTATTTCCTGGAGTGGGGGCTTTCTGATGATAAATTCTCTCATCTTTTCTGTATTTGTGAATGTTTTTATATCTCCTTCGTACTTGAAGGATAGCTTTGATCGGTATAGTATTCTTGGCTGAAAGTTTCTCTCTTTCAGGGCTTTGAATATTGGGGTCCACTCTCTTCTAGCTTGTAGAGATTCTGCTGAGAAATCTGATGATAATCTAATAGGTCTTCCTTTATATGTTGTATTCTTCTTTTCCCTGGCTGCCTTGAGAATTTTTTCTTTGTCATTGGTTTGTGTCATCTTCATTATGATGTGCCTTGGAGTGGGTTTGTTGGGGTTAAGAGAACTCGGTGTTCTGTTTGCTTCTTGAATTTGAGGCTTTAGTTCTTTCCACAGGCTTGAGAAGTTCTCACCTATTATTTGTTTGAGTATATTCTCCATTCCATTTTCTTTCTCTTCTCCCTCTGATATACCTATTATTCTTATGTTAATCTTTCTGATGGAGTCAGAAAATTCCTGTAGGGCTTTCTCGTTTTTTATTATTTTTGAGTCTCTTTCTTCTTCTCTCTGTTGTGCCTCAAGTTGCTTGTCTTCTATTTCACTAATCCTATCTTCTATCTGGGCTGTTCTATTAGCTAGGCTTGTTATCTGGTTTTCAGTTCGTGGATTGAGTTTTTCATTTCTGTATGATTTGATTTATAGTTTCAATTTCCTTGGTAATATATTCTTTGTTATCGTTGAGTTGTTTTCTGATTTCCCTAAATTGCCTTTCTGTGTTTTCTAATATCTCTGAGTATTTTTAAGATTGCTATTTTAAATTCTCTGTCATTTGGCTCCAAAGCTTCCAATATGTTAAATCTTTTCTCCATAGATTTTTCCACATCTATTTGTGTTACCTATCTTTTCTATCCATAATATTCGATTTCCTTTTTCTTATTGGCATCTGAAGGTGGTCTTGTTGATAGTGTTAATTAGAATTAATAAAGAATAAAAAGGGAAAAAAATAAATAAATAAAAGAAAAAAAAGGAAAACACTCCACACACAAAAAAAGTAATAATTTATTATTTTTCCCTTTTTTCTTTCATCTCTTCCCCTCCTCTCACCTCTTTAGGTAAATATCGTGATGACCTGTGAATTATATTATGCTAAATGGACCAAAAACTGCCTATAACGGAGGGCCTGATTTGGGGTGAAGAGTTCAAGGGGCAAAAAAGGGAGTTGGGACCTACTAAATGCAAAAAAAAAAAGGAGGATATCTTAGACAAGCATAAAATGATTTGCTTGTAAGTGATGGTCAACTAAGAGATATAATGAGAGGGATAAGAGGGAAACAGAAAAAAGGAGAGAAAAAATAATAATATTTAAAGAAGAAAAAAAAATAATAAGTAAAAATCTGTTGTATTAAGTGGAGCGAAGACTAAATACAATGGAGACTTTGGTTTGGGAGGACTGCTAGTGAGTTAAAAAGAACTGTAAAAAATACCCAAAATGCCATAAAAACAAAAAAATAAAGGAAAACCAAAAACAAAAGCAGAAAAGAAAAAAAAAAGAAAAAAAAGAACAAACAAGAAAAACAAAAACAAAAACTTAATTCCCAAATTAAATAATTTGTTTGTGAATGAGGATTAAGTGGGAGGAAATGTAAAAGAAGAAAAGAGGAAACGAATAGAAAGGAAAAAATAAGAGAACAAGAGAAACGAAGGAAGAAAAAAAGGAAAAGGAAGAAAAAACAAAAAAAAACAAAAAGAAAACAAAAGGGGAGAGAGTGAGAGTTAAGGGTTTTGGAGTGTAACCGTAAGGGAGAGTAAGGATGAAGAAAAGAAATAAAATATAACACTCATGTGTAGTGTAGTTCAAGAAAAGGGTAGCATAAGATGGGCAGAGAATATAAGGACCGAGGTGGAGGAAATACAAATAATAATAAAGGCAATAAGAAAGAAGAAAGAAACAACAACAACAAAGAATTAGTGGAACAAGTTATAAAGTCTGTGGATTTTTCTTGATTTTGAGAGGTTAACTTCTTCCTTTTTCTTTTCTCTCCCTCTTCCTGGTCGGTGACTCTGTACCCCAGGTTCTGCCCCTGTGTCACGTTTAGGTAGGGATTTGCAGTTGCTGGGATTCTATGGCAATGTCATATAATTGGCTTTAGTCTCGCTGGTATTCAAGGCTTGTTGGCATTTGCAGAGTCCAACAATGAGAGAGTTTGCTTTCCTGGAGTCTCTTTCCTAGTCTCCCCTTCCTGAATTAGCAGCCTGGTGATCCAGCTATGAGGCTGCCACTGCTTCTGTCTGGGGAGTAAGAGTCTCAAAGAGCTGGGAAATCCCCACTCTATCCTCACTCAGCGCAAGGCTCTGGGTAAGGCTATGGCAGTCAGAGCCTCCAGCGTAATCAGGTGGGGCTCGGAGTCAATTGTTGTCAAGGTGACTGTTCAGTGCCTACCATTCAGTTGGACCACTCAGCCCAGGCTTTCCACACTTTGTAGCCTATTTTGGCTAGAAAGAAGATGCACTAGTCGCTGCATGCTGTATAGATCTTAATATCTGCCAAGTCCCTCTTGTTAGGTACATCCCTGAATATGGAGGCTCTGTCAATCAGAAGTTGCCCCCGCCCCTTAGCAAAAGGCACTGAAAAATATTATGCCTCTTGTCTTGGATCGCTGAACTGGGAGAGATCTTATCAATTAGAGCCCCGTGGGTGCGCAGATTTCGTGGGTTAAGCTAATTTCAGTGATTGGATCCACAGCTGTGCTCCAGAGAGTATTTCAGGCTGCCTGCACGCCCCTCCCCCAACGCTTGATTGTTAGCTTCAATGGCTGGGTGAGGTGCCTCGCCCACGGAGAGAACCTCCTGACTAGGAAAGACAGGTTTGGCGCCTCTCCTGGACTGCGGCACGGGGCGCGCACGCGGCTTCTCAGTGCACGCCGGTGGTGGCTGGGACTCCCCAGACAGTGGCACGGGGCACACGCGCGGCTTCTCAGCGCACACCGGTGGTGGCCGGGGCTCCCCGGACCAGGGCTCGGGGCGTGTGTGCGGTTTCTCAGCGCACGCCGGTGGTGGCCGGTGCTCCCCGGACTGCGGCACGGGGCGCACGCACGGCTTCTCAGTGCACGCCGGTGGTGGCCGGGGCTCCCCGGACTGCAGCACGGGGCAAGCGTGTGGCTTCTCAGTGCACGCCGGTGGTGGCCGGGACTCCCCGGACCGTGGCACAGGGCGCGCGCACGGCTTCTTAGTGCACTCCGGTGGCCAGGACTCTCCAGACCACGGCGCGGGCAGCTCCACGTGTGGGTTGACTCACCACAGGCATATTTCCTCCTCAGCAACAGTCCTTTCACTTTCAGTGTGTGTGTGAACTCCGGGATGCTCCAAGGATAACTTTTTCTGTTTCTAGTTGATAAATTTGTTGAGATTTTGGGAAGATCTGTCAGACGCGCTGCTCACAGCGCCATTTCCGTGATGTCACTTATTCCCATTAAGTTTAAAGTATTTTGTAACTTGAATTTTGGTTTTGAGCGAGGGTTATTTAAGAGGGAATTTCTTAACTGAAAAAAGGAAGGGATTTTAGTTAGTTTTTATTACTGATTTCTAGAGTAAGTGTAATGTGAACAGGAAATATGCTTTATATCATTTCCAAGGTTTGAGGTAGTTGAAACTTGCTTGAAAGATAATACAGGCTTGTCTGTGGGAAATGTTTTCCAAGTGTGCTTCTCTGCTGCCACCTCATGTGCACCTTGGGAATAACAGCTCAGAGCAGTTCACCTGAAAATATACAATAGTTGGGTGCTGTCCGTTATCTATCAATGTTGAAACCAAGAGTATTTAGAAGATACGTGTATACCTTGTAAATATAAGGAATTTCTAGTTCCTGTTTGCTACTTGTTTCAACGTTAACTGTAGTAAGAGCATTAGGCATAGTTGATACCAATTCAATCCTCTGAAGTTTGCAGAAACTTCCTGCATAACACATACAATAATGGTCTCTGTTACATGTGCTTCTCTGCTGCCACCTCTTGTGCATCTTGGAAATGACGCCTCAGTAGAGATACAAAAAAAATGGTAGAGAGGATTGTCTACAAATGTTGTTTTCAATTTGCCATTTCTGTAAAGTTTCTGTGTATTCTTAGTGATTTGATTTCTGGGAATCCATCGGCTCATCTTTTTTCTTCTTTCCTTCCAGCAATACTTTCATAAAGCCTTTGAATGTTCCCATCTTATACCAGGATCTATGCTAGGAATTACATACGTAGTTGCTGCACTCAATGTCTTCCCATTCTACTATTTTTACCTCTGTCTTTTGTACTCCTTTAGTTAAATCATCTTAATTTATTGTAAAATAGGATGTGCTTTGATTTGACAAGTGTGTTGAATTTAACTGCTTTTTTTATTATATAAACTGTATTCTTATTGCAGAAGTGCAAGAAAAAATGATAAGAAAAAAAAAACAAATTTTCATACAGAGATAAATACTGTTAATATTATGACATTATCTTTCCATATTATTACTGTACCTATTATATTTCTCTATGTATACATACTTAGGTACATTGGGTGTGCATATATTTGTGTGCATAGTTGTGCACTGCACATGAGCATATCTCACTCTGTCCACAGGGTCTATCATTTGTGGATACCTGTGTATGCATGCAAATTTCAATTTATTCTTTCATCCATTAAACACTTATTGTATTTCTATTATGGGCCAAGCCTAGTGCTCGACACTGGTTGCCTATAGTGAAAGGGACAGACGCCTGTTCCATCTTTATGAATCATACAGAGTCATCCTGTAGACTGAGGAAGGAAAATATACATAAATAAAATAATTATAGTTATGACAAGCACTGGATATGGTAGTGCAATGTCTTCTTCCCAGTTTTCATTGATTGTGGTGACATTTTTTGTATCAGTTTCTGAAAAGGCAGAGCTGAGATATAAGTCTCAGTTCTTCAGTAATGCTTGTTCCCAGCTATGAAACTGAGAAAATTATCAAGCATGGAAACAAAGACTCTGGGATGTGTTCTGTGACCAAAAGAACCTAGCTTCTAAGTTGTGACAAAAGCTCAGATAAATTCTGATGTCCAAAGCTTAGGAGGTCTCTCAGTCTGGACTGCTGCAACTGCACAAAAAAAAGGACATGTTCGGAAAGGGGTCACATCGTGGTAAACAATCAGAAATATTTTTTATGCACCTAACAGTCAAGAGGAAAGAAAAGTCTTCTGGTGTTGTCACCAGAGCAGTTTAGATTATTGTTTTATTTTTCATTACCTCAGTTTTTCTCTAGTAATTTTTGCCCCTAAAGACAATGGATTGCTATCACCAGAGAGCTCATTAGATAGAGCATCACACCCATACACTAATGTCATAGGTTTGGTCCTTGGTCTAGGCACATACAGAAACAAATTGGTGTTTGTGACTATCTGTCTGTCTTTTCCCCCCACTTCCTCCATCTAAAATTAATAATAAATAGTAGAAAAAATGACAATGGCTATTTTTTCATTGTTTTCACAGCTTAAATTACATAGAGGAATGAATTACATTTTTCAAAATCTCACCACAAGAGGAAATAGATAATAAGGTTGTAAAGTATCATATTACCCATGTTTAACATGACTGTCTGAAGAAAACGCAGCTTCATTTTTAGGCACACAATTTGAAAAAATGATAATAAAGGCGAAGAAAAAGGAAATGCAAGTAAAGTATACTACAACCACTGTATAAAAAACACTCCGTTTTCAAACCTCATATATTTCAAAAAGGATTACTCTTAAACCAACAATGGGAAATATGGTATACACCCGTCGAATGTCTCTATAAAAATTTATTTCTTTCTTCCTTTTTCTTTTTCTTTTTTTTTTTCTTTTTTTTTTTTACTGAGACAGGGAGAGAGTCAGTGAGAGGGATAGATAGGGACACACAGACAGGAATGTAGAGTTTTTTATTATGTGCCATGTCACAGATCAATCATCAGTTTTTTGTTGTGACACCTTAGTTGTTCTTTGACTGCTCTCTCAATGTGCCTTGACCAGGGATCTACAGCTGACCGAGTGACTCCATTCTTGAACCAGTGAGCCCATTTGGCTAAAGCTGGTGAGCTTTGCTCAAATCAGATAAGACCACGCTCAAGCTGGTGAACTTGGGATCTCAAACCTGGGTTCTCCGCATTCCAGTCAAATGCTCTATCCACTGCGCCACTGCCTGCTCAGGCTGTGATAATATTTATTCTTATCCTTTCTCTGGATTTTGTTTAGTATCCTTTTTCATAGTATGTGTGGAAAGGCTGTGTATTTTAAGGTTTTTATCCACTACAATGTATTGATCACAACCTTTTCCCATAGGTTTTCTTATGTAGTTTTTATTCCCATTATGTTTAAAGTATTTTGTAACTTGAATTTTGATTTTGAGCGAGGGTTATTTAAGAGGGAATTTCTTAACTGAAAAAAAGAAGGGATTTTAGTTAGTTTTTATTACTGATTTCTAGAGTAAGAGTAATGAGAACAAGAAACATGCTTTATATCATTTCAAAGGTTTGAAGTAGTTGAAACTTGCTTGAAAGAAAATACAGGCTTGTCTGTAGGAAAAGTTTTCCAAGTGTGCTTCTCTGCTGCCACCTCATGTGCACCTTGGGAATAACAGCTCAGAGTAGTTCACCTGAAAATATACAATAGTTGGGTGCTGTCTGTTATCTATCAATGTTGAAACCAAGAGTATTTAGAAGATACTTTTATACCTTGTAAATATAAGGAATTTCTAGTTCCTGTTTGCTACTTGTTTCAACGTTAACTGTAGTAAGAGCAATAGGCATAGTTGATACCATTTCAATCTTCTGAAGTTTGCAGAAACTTCCTGCAAAGCACATACAATAATGGTCTCTGTTACATGTGCTTCTCTGCTGCCACCTCGTGTGCATCTTGGGAATCACGCCTCAGTACAGATCCAAAAAAAAAAAAATGGTAGAGAGGATTGTATACAAACGTTGTTTTCTTTTTATTATATTAATTTTTTTAATGGGGCGGCATCAATAAATTGGGATACATATATTCAAAGATTAGCCAGTCCAGGTTATCTTTTCTTTCAATTATGTTGCATACCCATCACCCAAAGTCAGATTGTCCTCTGTCACCTTCTATCTAGTTTTCTTTGTGCCACCCTCCCCCTTTCCTTCTCCCTTTTTCCCTTCTCCCCTTAACCACCACACTCTTATCAATGTCTCTTAGTTTCACTTTTATGTCCCACCTAAGTATGGAATAATGCAGTTCCTGGTTTTATCTGATTTACTTATTTCACTTCGTATAATGTTATCAAGATCCCACCATTTTGCTGTAAATGATCCGATGTCATCATTTCTTATGGCTGAGTAGTATTCCATAGTGTATATGTGCCACATCTTCTTTATCCAGTCATCTATTGATGGGCTTTTTGGTTGTTTCACATTGTCCACTGTGAACAATGCTGCAATGAACATGGGGCTGCATGTGTCTTTACGTATCAATGTTTTGAGTTTTTGGGGTATATAACCAGTAGAGGGATTGCTGGGTCATAAGGTAGTTCTATTTTCAGTTTTTTGAGGAACCACCATGCTTTCTTCCATAATGGTTGTACTACTTTACATTCCAACCAACAGTGTATGAGGGTTCCTTTTTCTCCACAGCCTCTCCAACATTTGCTATTACCTGTCTTGTTAATAATAGCTAATCTAACAGGTGTGAGGTGGTATCTCATTGCAGTATTGATTTGAATTTCTCTAAAACTAAAGATGATGAGCATCTTTTTATGTATCTGTTGGCCATTTGTACTTCCTCCTGGGAGAAGTGTATGTTTATGTCCTCTTCCAATTTTTTTTATTGGATTGTTTGTTTGTTTGTTGTTGAGTTTTATGAGTTCTTTGTATATTTGGATATTAGGCCCTTATCTGAGCTGTTGTTTGAAAATATCATTTTCCATTTATTTGGCTTTCTGTTTATTTTGATATCAGTTTCTCTTGCTGAGCAAAAACTTCTTAGTCTGATGTAGTCCCATTCATTAATTTTTGCCTTCACTTCTCTTGCCATTGGAGTCAAATTCATAAAATGCTCTTTAAAACCTAGGTCCATGAGTTTAGTACCTATGTCTTATTCTATGTACTTTATTGTTTCAGGTCTTATGTTTAGATCTTTGATTCATTTTGAGTTAATTTTAGTACAGGGGACAAAATTTAGTCCAGTTTCATTTTTTTGCATGTGGCTTTCAAGTTTTCCCAGTACCATTTATTGAAGAGGATTTCTTTTCTCCATTGTGTGTTCTTGGCCCCTTTATCAAAAATTATTTGACTATATATATGTGGTTTTATTTCTAGACTTTCTATTCTGTTCCATTGGTCTGAGTGTCTACTTTTCTGCCAATACCATGCTGTTTTGATTGTCGTGGTTCTATAATAGAGTTTGAAGTCAGGTATTGTAATGCCCCCAGCTTCATTCTTTTTCTTTAGGATTGCTTTGGCTATTCAGGGTTTTTTATAGTTCCATATAAATCTGATGATTTTTTGCTCTATTACTTTAAAAATGTCATTGGAATATTGATGGAAATTGCATTAAATTTGCATATTGCTTTGTATAATATAGCCATCTTGATTATATTTATTCTTCCTAATGAAGAACAAGAAATATTCTTCCATCTAATTATATCTTTCTCAATTTCTTTTAACAATGGTTTATAGTTTTCATTATATAAGTCCTTTACATTCTTTGTTATGTTTATTCCTAAGTATTTTTTTTTTGTTATTGCAAGTGAAAAGGGGATTATTCTTTTGAGTTTGTTCTCAGTTGTTTCACTGTTGGCATATAGAAAGGCTATTGACTTCTGTATGTTAATTTTGTATCCTGTGACCTTACTGTATTGGCTTATTGTTTCTAGTAGTCTTTTTGTGGATTCTTTGGGGATTTCGAAGTATAGGATCATATCATCTGCAAAAAGTGATACCTTTACTTCTTCTTTTCCGATATGGATGTCTTGTCTTGTTGCTCTGGCTAGAACCTCTAGTACCACATTATAAGAGTGGAGAGAGTGGACAACCCTGTCTTGTTCCTGACATAAGGGGGAAAGTCTTCAGTTTAGTGCCATTTAATATGATGTTAGCTGATGGTTTATGATATATGACCTTTATCATGTTGAGATATTTTCCTTCTATAACCATTTTGTTGACAGTCTTAAACATAAAATTGTGTTGTATTTTATCGAAAAACTTTTCTGTATCTATTGATAAGATCATGTGGTTTTTGTTTTTTGTTTTGCTGATATGGTGTATTACATTAACCTTTTTACGTATCTCAACCATCCTTGAGATTCTGGGATGAATCCCACTTGATCATGATGTATTATTTTTTTAATATGTTGTTGTATTCGATTTGCTAGTATTTTGTTTAGTATTTTAGTATCTGTATTCATTAGAGATATTGGTGTGTAGTTTTCTTTTTTGTGCCATCCTTCCCTGGTTTTGGTATGAGGGTTATGTTGGCCTCATAAAATGTGTTTGGAAGTATTGCTTCTTTTTCAATTTTTTTTGAAAGACTTTGAGTAGAATAGGAACCAAGTCTTCTTTGAATGTTTGATAAAATTCGCTGGTATACCCCTCAGGGCCTGGACTTTTATTTTGGGGGAGTTTTTTAATGTTTTTTTTTTATTTCTTCTCTACTAATAGGTCTGTTTAGGCTTCCTGCTTCTTCTTGACTCAGTCTAGGAAGGTTGTATTGTTCTAGGAATTTATCCATTTTTTCTAGATTGTTGAATTTAGTGGCATAAAGTTTTTCATAGTATTCTACAATAATTCTTTGTATATCAACGGTGTTCATGGTGATTTCTCCTCTTTCATTTTGTATTTTGTTTATATGAGTTCTTTCTCTTTTTTCCTTGGTAAGTCTTGCCAAGGGTTTGTCAATTTTATTGATCTTTTCAAAGAACCAGCTCTTTGTTTTATTAATTTTTTCTATAGTTTTACTGTTCTCTATTTCTTTTATTTCTGCTCTGATTTTTATTATCTCCTTTTTTCGGCTGGTTTTGGGTTGTCTTTGTTCTTCTTTTTCTAGTTCCTTAAGCTATGAAGTTAAATGGTTCACTTGGGCTCTCTCTTGTTTGTTCATATATGCCTGAAGTGATATGAACTTCCCTCTTATCACTGCTTTTGCAGCATCCCATAGATTCTGATATGTCGTATTGTCATTTTCATTGGTCTGTATATATCTTTTGATCTCTGCACTTATTTCTTCTTTGACCCATTCATTTTTTAAAAGTATGTTGTTTAGTTTCCACATTTTTGTGGGATTTTTTCTCCTTTTTGCAGTTGAATTCTAGTTTCAAGGCTTTATGATAAAAAAATATGCTTGGTACAACTTCAATTTTTCTGAATTTGCTGATGTTGTTTTTGTGGCCCAACATATGGTCAATTCTTGAGAATGATCCATGTACACTGGAGAAAAATGTATACTCAGTCATTTTGGGATGAAATGTCCTGTAGATGTCTATCATATCCAGGTGCTCTAGTGTTTTGTTTAAGGCCACTATATCTTTGTTGATTCTCTGTTTGTATAACCGATCTTGAGCCGTCAGCAGTGTATTGAGGTCTCCATGTATGATTGTATTTTTGTCAGTTTTTGTTTTAAGGTCAATAAGTAGCTGACTTATATATTTTCGTGCTCCTTTGCTTGGTTCATATATATTAAGAATTGTTATGTCTTCTTGATTCAGTGTCCCCTTAGCCATTATGAAATGGCCATTTTTGTCTCTGAGTACTTTTGTTGTCTTCTAGTCAGCATTATCAGATATGAGTATTGCTACGCCTGCTTTTTTTGGATGTTATTTGCTTGGAGTATTGTTTTCCAGCCTTTCACTTTGAATTTGTTTTTATCCTTGTTACTTAGATGAGTTTCCTGTAGGCCGCATACAGTTGGATTTTCTTTTTTAATCCGTTCTGCTACTCTGTGTCTTTTTATTGGTGAGTTTAATCCATTTACATTTAGTGTAATTTTTGACACTTGTGAGTTTCCTATTGCCATTTTATAGATTGCTTTCTATTAGTTTTGTGTCTTGTTTGATCCTTCTCTTTCATTTTTCTATCTTTTGTTTTTATTTGGTTGTATTCCATACATCTTTCCTCTGTTGCTATCTTTTTTATCTCATGTGCTTCTGTGGTGGTTTTTTCAATGGTGGTTACCTTTAAGTAATGAAAAGTGTTCCAACCCTGTTCATTGTAGTGCATTATTTTGTGAGTACTTTTGCACTCCATCGTCCTTTACTACTGTTAAACTCTATCCTCTCCCCCCTTTCTTTTTGTTGTTGTCAAAGTTTAATTTGGTTTTATTGTGTTCTTCTTGGAGCTTTTTCTTGTGGCTTTATTTTTTTTTGTTCTTTGTATCTGATTGGAGAACCCCCTTTAGTAATTCCTGGAGTGGGGGTTTTCTGATGATAAATTCCCTCATCTTTTCTGTATCTGTGAATGTTTTTATTTCTCCTTCATATTTGAAGGATAGCTTTGATGGGTATAGTATTCGTGGCTGAAAGTTCCTCTCTTTCAGGACTTTAAATATTGGGGTCCACTCTCTTCTAGCTTGTAGAGTTTCTGCTGAGAAATCTGATGATAATCTAATGGGTTTTCCTTTATATGTTGTATTCTTCTTTTCCCTGGCTGTCTTGAGAATTTTTTCTTTGCCATTGGTATGTGCCAATTTCATTATGATGTGCCTTGGAGTAGGTTTGTTGGGGTTAAGAAAACTCAGAGTTCTGTTTGCTTCATGAATTTGAGTCTTTAGTTGTTTCCACAGGCTTGGGAAGTTCTCATCTATTATTTGTTTGAGTATGTTCTCCATTCCATTTTCTCTCTCTTCTCCCTCTGATATACCTATTATTCTTATGTTATTCTTTCTGATGGAGTCAGATAATTCTTGTAGGGCTATCTCATTTTTTTTAATTTTTGAGTCTCTTTCTTCTTTCTGTTGTGCCTCAAGTTGCTTGCCTTCTATTTCACTAATCCTCTCTTCTATCTGGACTGTTCTATTAGCTAAGCTTGTTACCTCTTTTTCAGCTCGTGAATTTAGTTTTTCATCTCTGTTTGATTTGTTTTTATAGTTTCAATTTCCTTGGACATATATTCTTTATGGTCATTGAGTTGTATTCTGAGCTCCCTAAATTGCCTTTCAGTGTTTTCTTGTATATCTCTGAGTATTTTTAGGATTACTATCTTGAATTCTCTGTCATTTAGCTCCAAGGTTTCCAATATCTTAAATTTTTTTCCATTGATTATTTCCTCATCTATCTGTGTTACCTCTCTTTCTTTTGTATCCATTATATTCGATTTTCTCTTCCTTAATGGCATCTGAGGGTGGTTTTGTTGATAGTATTAATGAGATTTAATAAATAATAAAAAGTTAAAAAAATAAAAAATCGAAAAAAGTTGTTTTTTAAATTAATAATGAAATAACAAAAAATAAAATAAAATAAAAATTTTAAAAATGGAAATTATTCCCCCCCCTTTTTTTCCCTCTCCTCTCCTCTCCCCTCTTTCTTGAGAAAATCTTGTGGTGATTATATTGTATTTAATAGAACAAACAATGCCTGTAATGGAGGACCTGAATTGGGGGAATGTAATAAAGGGGCAAGAAAAAAATAAAATTAAAAATTAAAAAAAGGGGAGGGTATGGATCCACAAATGCAAATAATGAAAAAATTTGGATGAAGAATAAAATAATTTGCGTTTAGGTGTTGGTTGTCTAAGAGTTATGATGAGAGGAATAAGAAGGAAACAGGAAAATGGGGGGACAAATTAAAAAATTACTATCGTATTTAGTTGAACAAGAGCTTGATATAATGGAGAGTCAGGGATGGGAGCACTGCTAGTGTGTTAAAAAGGTGAAGTAAACCCCCCCAAAAAATGCCACAAACATAAGTTTGAGTCCCAGATAAGATAATTTGTTCATTATTGAGGTTTGAATGAGAGGAGACGTAAAGGAGAAAGGAAGAAACTAATATAGAGGGAGAAAAGAAAGAGAGAGAGAAAAAAAGAGGGAACCACTAAAAGAAGAAAAAAGAAAGGAGAGGAGAGAGAGAGAGTTAAGGGTTTTGGAGTGCAACCCTCATAGAGAGAAAGGAAGAGGAAAGAAAAGATAATGGGAGATGTAACAATTATGGGTAGTGTAGTTCAAGGAGAGGAGAGAGTACGACCGGCAGAGAGTTCATCGACCAAATTGGAGAAGGAAAAAAATTCAAGGATGAAGATAAGAGAAACAAATGAACAAATATAATAAAATGGGATAGGTTATAAAATCTGAGGATTATTCTTGATTTTGAGAGGCTATCTTCTTGCTTTTTCTTTTCTCTCCCTCTTCCTGGTTGGTGACTCTTTACCCCGGGTTCTGCCCCTTTGGCACGCTCAGGTAGAAGTTTGCAGTTGGTAAGTCTCTATGGCGATGTCATGTATTGTGCTTCAGTCTCATTGGCAATCGAGGCTCATTAGCATTTATAGGCTCCGACAGTGAGAGAGTCCGTGTTCTTGGAGCCTCTCTCCTAGTCTTTCCTTCGTCAATTAGTAGCCTGATAATCCAGCTATGGGGTTGCTGCTGCCTCTGCCTGGATAGTAAGAGGCTCAAAGAGCTGGCAACTCCCCACTCTATTCCCACTCAGTGCAGGGCTTTGTGTAAGGCTCAGTCAGTCAGAGCTGCTAGCATAATTAGGTGGGGCTTCTGCCCACTCTAAGACCTCTGGCTTTGCCACTCTGTCCGGTAACATGGGTGGGCACCCACTCCCGGTGTGCTTGGAATAAACTCTCACTCACTATCTGCGCACGAAGACCAGGATGTCAGGCCGGAAGTCTCGCCCTCTGAGTGAAACCTTCCGCCCACACTGAAAAGTTCCAGCATTGGAATTGGCTCTCACTCCATCCCTGTGTGTGACTTTTTCAAGGTGCTTGGGCGGCCTGAGATTCCGCTTTTGGCCCACACAAAGGCCTGTGAATCTGCCCCTCTGTGGGATAACATGGGCTCCCACTCCTGAGGTGCTGGGAGGAGTCTCTTGCCCACTCTCCGTGCATGCAGACCAGGATGTCAGGCTGGAAGTCTCACCCTCTGAGTGAAAACCCCTGCCCATTCTGAAAAGTTTCAGCGTTGGAATTAGCTCTCGCTCCCTTCCCGTGCTCGGCTCCCTCAGGGCACTGGGGCGGCCCGAGATTCCACTTTTTGGCCCACACAAAAGCCCTGGACTCTGCCCTTCTGTGGGATAACACGGACATGCACTGCCGAGGCACTCGGAGGAATCTCTTGCTCACTATCTGCACATGCAGACCACGATATCAGACCAGCGGCCTCACCCTCTGAGTGAAAACCCCGCCTGTACAGAAAAGCTCCAGCGTTGGAATTAGTTCTCGCTTTCTCCCCGTGTGCGGCTGTCCCAGGGTGCTGGGGCGGCCCAGTGGCTTTCGGCCCACACAAAGTGCTCTGACTCTGCCTCTCTGTGGGAAAACACGGGCACCCACTCCTGGGGCTTTGGAAGAAATCTCTCTCCCACTATCTGCATGTGCCAACCAGTAGATCTGGTAAAATGGCTGCCCCGCTTGTCTTTCTTTGTCTGGGTTTGGCACGAGTGTTAGCTGTATTGCCCGGGTTGTCACAGGAACAGTTTATCCTCGGCTTGGATCTCCGTGCCACAGCCTGGTTCAGCTGTTTGTGCCACGACCTGAATCTATTCACCCCCTTTGAACACCTTAGTTTCTATATTCTCAGTTCCCAGTGAAAGCCGCCCTGTTTAGTTTAGTGAGGAAGGCGGAGCATTTCTTACTCCCTATTTCCTTTGGGGTTTGGTTATATATTTAGCCAATTTTTCACTCGATCATACCTTTGGGTGTATTGCAAAACATCTGGAGGCTCCAAGGATAGGTTTTTCTGTTTCTGGTTGAAGATCTTGTTGAGTTTTGGGGAAAATTTATCAGTATCGCTTCCTACGCTGCCATTACTCTGACGTCATCCAACGTTGTTTTCAATTTGACGTTTCTGTAAAGTTTTTGTGTATTCTTAGTGATTTGATTTCTAGGAATCTATTGGCTCATCTTGTGTTTTCTTCTTTCCTTCCAGCAATACTTTCATAAAGCCTTTGAATGTTCCCATCATATACCAGGCACTATGCTAGGAACTACATACGTAGTTGCTGCACTCAATGTCTTCCCATTCTACTATTTTTACCTCTGTCTTTTGTACTCCTTTAGTTAAATCTTCTTAATTTATTGTAAAATAGGATGTGCTTTGATTTGACAAGTGTGTTCAATTTATCTGCTTTTTTATTATATAAACTCTATTCTTATTGCAGAAGTGCAAGAAAAAATGTAAGAAAACAAAACAAAAAATTTTCATACAGAGATAAATACTGTTAATATTATGACATTATCTTTCCATATTATTAGTGTACCTATTATATTTCTCTATGTATACGTACTTAGATACATTGGGTGTGCATATATTTGTGTGCACAGATGTGCTTTGCACATGAGCATATCTCACTCTGTCCACAGTGTCTATCATTTGTGGATACCTGTGTATGCATGCAAATTTCAATTTATTCTTTCATCCATTAAACACTTATTGTATTTCTATTATGGGCCGGGCCTTGTTCTCAACACTGGTTGCCTATAGTGAAAGGGACAGACACACTTTCTATCTTTATGAATCATACACAGTCATGCTGTAGACAGAGAAAGAAAAATATACATAAATAAAATAATTATAATTGTGACAAGCACTGGATATGGTAATGCAATATCTTCTTCCCAGTTTTCATTGATTGTGGTGACATTTAGTATATCAGTTTCTGAAAAGGCAGAGCTGAGACATAAGTCTCTGTTCTTCAGCAATGCGTGTTCTCAGCTATGAAACTGAGAAAATTATCAAGCGCTGAAACAAAGATGCTGGGATGTGTTCTGTTACCAAAAGAACCTAGCTTCTAAGTGGTGACACAAGCAAAGATAAATTCTGATGTCCAAAGCTTAGGAGGATTCTCAGTCTGGACTGCTGCAACAGCACAAGAAAAAAGTGCATGTTAGGAAAGGGGTCACATCGTGGTAAACAATCTGAAATATGTTTTATGCCCCTAAGTGTCAAGAGCAAAGAAAAGTCTTCTGGTGTTGTCACCACAGCAGACTAGATTATTGTTTTATTTTTCATTACCTCAGTATTTCTCTAGTAATTTTTCCCCCTAAAGACAATGGCTTGCTCTCACCAGAGAGCTGAGTAGATAGAGCATCACACCCATACACTAATGTCATAGGTTTGGTCCTTATTCTAGGCACATACAGAAACAAATTGATGATTCTGACTATCTGTCCGTCTTTTCCCCCCACTTCCTCCGTCTAACATTAATAATAAATAATAGAGAAAATGACAGTGGCTATTTTTTTATTTTTTTTACAGCTTAAATTACATAGAGGAATGAATTATATTTTTCAAAATCTCACCACAAGAGGAAATAGATAGTAAGGTTGTAAAGTATCATATTTCCCAAGCTTAACATGCTTCCGTGAAGAAAACGCAGCTTCATTTTGGGCACAAAATTTGAGAAAATGATAACAAATGTGAAGAAACAGGAAATGCAAGTAAAAATACAACAACCACTGTATAATATGCACCCAGTTTTTAAACCCCACATTTTAAAAAATGATAAGTTTTATAAATAGGAAACTATGGATAGAACCTTCAAATGTCTCTGTGAACATTTCTTTCTTTCCTTTTTTTTTCCAGAGTCATAGAGAGTGTAAGAAAGAGAGATAGATAGGGACAGACAGACAGGAATGGAGAGAATTTTCTATTATGTGCCAGGTCACAGATCAGTCAACAGGTTTTCATTTGGACACCTTAGTTGTTCATTGACTGCTCTCTCATATGTGCCTTGACCAGGGGGCTACAGCTGACCGAGTGACCCCTTCCTCGAGCCAGCGACCTTGGGCTCAAGCTGTTGAGCTTGTCTAAAACAAGATGAACCCACGCTCAAGCTGGCGACCTTTGGATCTCAAATCTGGGTACTGCACATTCCAGTCAAATGCTCTACACACTGCACCACTGCATTGTCAGTCTGTGAACATTTTTTTCTTTTACATTCTCTGCACTTTATTTAGTATCCTAGTTTTGATTGATTATGGCAAGGTTAAGTATATCAGTTTCTCAGAAGGCAGAGCTGATTCATAAGTCCCGGTTCTTCAGCAATGTGTGATCTCAGCTATAAAACTGAGAAAATTTACAAGTGATAAAACAAAGACCCTGGGAGGTGTTCTGTGATCAAAAGAACCTAACTTGTAAGTGCTGTCCCAGGCTCAGATAAATTCTAAAAACCAAAGCTTAGGAGGTTTCTCAGTCTGGACTGCTGCCACAGCACAAGAGAAAGTGCATGTTAGGAAAGAGGTCACATTGTGGTAAACAATCAGAAATATTGTTTATGCCCCTGACTGTCAAGAGAAAGAAAAGTCTTCTGGTGTTGTCACCACAGCAGACTAGATTATTGTTTTATCTCTCTGTGTCCACAGTGTCTGTCATTTGTGGATATCTGTGTAGGTATGCTAATGACTATTTATTCATTCTTTCAGGAAACATGTATTGTATTTCTATTATGTGCTAGGCACTGTGCTCAGCACTATTTGCCTATAGTGAATGAGATAGACTCACTTTCTGTTTCTATTAATACTAGACTGTCATTGGGTAGACACAAAGAAAAATATACATAAAATAATCGTAAGTTTAACAAGCACTGATTTTGGTAGTGCAATATTTTTTGTGTCAGTTATGATTTATTGTAGCGAGGTTCAGTAGAAATGTTTCTCAGAAGGCAGAGCTGAGACATAATTCTAGGTTTTTGAGCAATGTGTGTTCTCAGGTATAAAACTGAGAAAATATATTAGTTATGATACAAAGACACTGGAAGGTGTTCTGTGAGCAAAAGAACTTAGCTTTTATGTAGTGACCAATGCTCAGATAAATTCTGATATCCAAACCTTAGGAGGTCTCTCAGTGTGGACTGCTGCCATGGCACAACAGAAAGTGCATGTTAGGAAAAGGTTCACTTTTTGCTAAACAGTTAGAAATAGTGTTTATGCCCCTGAATTTCAAGAGCAAAGAAAAGTCTTCTGGTGGTGTCACCACAGCAGACTAGATTATCATCTTATTTTTTATTTACCTCTTGTTTTCTCTAGTAAATTTTTTCCCCAAAAGACAATGGCTTGCTCTCACCAGAGAGCTCAGTATTTAAAGCATCACACCCATACGCTAATGTCATAGGTTTGCTCCTGGGTCAAGGCACATACAGAAACGGATTGTTGTTTCTGACTAACTGTCCATCTTTTTCCAACTTTATCCTGCCTCTAACATGAATAAATAAAGGAAAAAATGACAATGGCTTTTTTGTTGTTGTTTTTGCTGCTTTAATTGCATAGAAGAATGAATTATGTTTTTCAAAATCTCACCCCAAGAGGAAATAAATGGTAAGGTTGTAAAGTACCATATATCCCAATGTATAAGAAGCCTCCCTATATAAGATGCACCTTAATTTTGGGGCACAAAGTTTGAGAAAATGATAACAAATGCGAATAAACTGAAAATGTAAGTAAAATATACTACAACAATTGTATAAGATGCATGGAGTTTTATAACCCCACATTTTTCAAAAAAGATGAGTCTTACACATGGGGAAATATGGAATACACCCTCCAAATATCTCTGTGAACATTTCTTTTTATCTCTTTTCTTTTTTTTACAGAGACAGGGAGAGAGTCAGAGAGATTGATAGATAGGGACAGACAGACAGAAATGGAGAGAGTTTTTATTATGTGCCAGGTCACAGATCACTCATCAGTTTTTCATTGTGACCTTTTACTTGTTCATTGTATCCTGTCTCATATGTGCCTTGACCAGGGGGCTAGAGCTGATCAAGTGACCGCTTGCTCGAGACAGCGACCTTGGGCTCAAGCAGGTGAGGTTTGCTCAAACCACATGAGCCCACGCTCAAGCTGGTGCCCTGGCATCTCAAACCTGGGTCCTCCGCATTCTAGTCAAATGCTCTAACCACTGCACAATCACCTGCACAGGCTGTGAATATTTTTTTTTATTTTCTCTGGATTTCATTTAGTATTCTGGTTCTTAGTATGGGTGGAAAGCCTTTGTATTTTAAGGTTTTCTTGCCCTCAAATATACTCATCCCTACATATTTTCATAGGTTTCTATATGTAGTTTTTATTTCCATTAATTTTAAAGTATTTTGCAATATGAATTTTGATTTTGGAGGGGGGTTATTTAGGAGTGAATTTCCTTACCTTCAAAAAAGGAATTTTTAGTTAATTTCCATTACTGCTTACTATATAAAGTGTAATGACAACAAGAAACATGCTTTATATCATTTCAAAGGTTAGAGGTAGTTGAAACTTGCTTGAAAGAACATACAGGATTATCTGTGGTCCGTGATTTCCAAGTGCGCTTCTCTGCTGCCACCTCCTGTGCACCTTGGAAATAACAACTCAGAGCATTTCACCTGGAAAAATACATCAGTTGGGTGTTGTGCATTATCTATCAATGTTGAATCCAAGGCTATCTAAGAGAAACTTTTATATCTTGTAAATATAAGGAATTTCTAGTTACTGCGTGCTACTTCTTTCAATGTTAACTGTAGTGAAAGCAAGAGATATACTTCGTATCATTTCAATCCTCTGAAGTTTGCTGGAACTTGCTCCAAAGCACATACAATAATGGTCTCTGTTACATATGTTTCTCTGCTGCCACCTCAAGTGCATCTTGGGAATCACTCCTCAGTACAGGTCCAAAGGTAAAGTTTGTTAGAGAGGATTTTCTATAAACGTTGATTCCAATTTGCCGTTTCTGTAAATTTTTTGTGTATGCTTAGTGGTTTGTTTTCTGAAAAACTCTCGGATCATCTTGCTTTTTTTTCCTTCCAGCCATGCTTTAATAAAGCCTTAGAAAGTGCTCATCATATACCAAGCACTGTGCTAAGAACTCATGTCCATACACTCAATGACTTCCCATTCTACTCATTTTACTTCTGTCTTTTGAACTTCTTTTATTTAAATCTACTTAGTGTATTGTAAAATAGGATGTGCTTTGATTTGACAAGTATGTTAAATTTTAACATACTTGTGCTTTCATATTATAAAAAATGTATTCTTATTGGAGAAGTGACAGAGAAAATGATCTGTAAAAACTACATCAAATTTTCATACAGATATATCTACTGTTAATATTGGTAAACTTTTTTCATATTCTTTATTTACCTATTATATTTCTTTATCTATTTGTACTCAGGTACATTGGGTGTGTGTACATCTCTGTGCATAGATGTACATTGCCCATGAGCATATCTTTGTGTCCACAGTGTATGTCATTTGTGGATATCTGTGTACATATGCAAATGACCATTTATACATTCATTCAGGAAACACTTATTTTGTTTGTATTATGTGCCAGGCACTGTGCTCGACACTGGTTGTCTATAGTGAATGAGACAGACTCACTTTCTGTCTTTATGTATTCTATACTGTCAATGGTTATACAGAAAGAAAGAAATATACATAAATAAAATTATCGTAAATTGTAACAAGCACTGAATTTAGTATTGCATTATCTTTGGGCCCAGTTATGATTTATTGTGGTGATTTCAATATATCAGTTTCTAAGAAGGCAGAGCTGAGACATAAGTCTCGGTTTTTCAGCAATGCTTGTTCTCACGTATAAAACTGAGGGAATATATAACTTATGAAACAAAGACCCAGGGAGGTGTTCTGTGAGCAAAAGAACCTAGCTTGTACATGGTGACCAATGCTCAGAAAAATTCTGATGTCCAAAGCTTAGGAGGTCTCTCAGTCTGTACTGTTGCCATGGCACAAGAGAAAGTGCATGTTAAGAAAGGGATCACTTTGTGCTAAACCATTAGAAATAGTGTTTATGACCCTGAATTTCAAGAGCAAAGAAAAGTCTTCTGGTGTTGTCACCACAGCAGACTAGATCATTTTATTTTTTAATTACCTCTGGTTTTCTCTAGTAAATTTTCCCCATAAAACAATGCCTTGCTCTCACCAGAGAGCTCAGTAGTTAAAGAATCACACCCATATGCTATTTTCAGATGTTTGGTCATGGGTCAAGGCACATACAGAAAAAGATTGATGTTTCTGACTACCTGTCTGTCTTTTTTCTTCTATATTATCCCTCTACCATTAATAAATATATAAAAGAAAAAATAACAATGGCTTTTATTTTTGTCTTTGTAGCTTAAATTACATAGAAAAAATGAATTATGTTTTTCAAAATCTGACCTTAAGTGAAAATAAATGGTAAAGTTTTAAAGTACCATCTTTCTACATGTATAAGAAGCCTCCCTGTATAGGACGCTCCTTAATTTTGAGCACAAAATTTGAGAAAATGATAACAAATATGAATAAATGTGAAATGTAAAAAATTTACAACCACTGTATAAGACACACCCAGTTTTCTAACCCCACATTTTTCAAAAAAGATGAGTCTTATACATGGGATAATATGATATACACCCTACAAATGTCTCTGTGAACAATTCTTTTTTTCTTTTTTCTTTTTCTTTTTTTACACAGACAGAGAGTCAGAGAGAGAAATAGATAGGGACAGAAAGACAGAAATGGAGTGAGTTAATTATTATGTCCTCGGACAAAGATTGATCATAAGTTTTTCATTGTGACACCTTACGTGTTCATTGACTCCTGTCTCATATGTCTGTTGACCAGAGGGCTAGAGCTGATCGAGTGACCGCTTGCTCGAGACAGCGACCTTGGGCTCAAGTTGGTGAGCTTTGCTCAAACCACATGAGCCCACGATCAAGCTGGCACCCTTGGGATCTCAACCCTGGGTCCTTCGCATTCCAGTCAAATGCTCTAACCACTGCACCATCGCCTGCTCATGCTGGGAACATTTTTTTCTTTTACTTTCTCTGAATTTAATTTAGTATCCTGGTTCTTAGTATGGGTAGAAAGGCTGTTTATTTTAAGGTTTTCTTGCCCTAAAATATATTCATCACTACATTTTTCCATAGTTTTTCTTATGTTGTTTTTATTTCCATTAATTTTAAGGTATTTTGTAACTTGAATTGTGATTTTGAGGAAGGGGTTATTTAGGAGTGAATTTTCTTCCCTTTATAAAGGGGATTTTTAGTTAATTTCTATTACTGTTTACTATATTAAGTGTAATGACAACAAGAAACATGCTTCATATCATTTCAAAGGTTAGAGGTAGTTGAAACTTTCTTGAAAGAACATATAGGATTATTTGTGGTAAATGCTTACCAAGTGCGCTTCTCTGCTGCCACCTCATTTGCACCTTGGGAATAATAGTTCAGAGCAGTTCCCCTGGAAAAACACAGCAGTTTGGTGTTGTGCATTATCTATCAATGTTGAATCCAAGGCTATCTAAGAGAAACTTTTATAACTTGTAAATATAAGGAATTTCTAGTTACTGCATGCTACTTTTTTATCGTTAACTGTACTGAAAGCAAGAAATATACTTGGTATCATTTCAATCCTCTGAAGTTTGCTGGAACTTGCTCCATAGCACATACAATAATGGTCTGTGTTACATGTGCTTCTCTGCTGCCACCTTGTGTGCATCTTGGAAATCACGCCTCAGTACAGGTCCAAAGGAAAAGTGTGGTAGAGAAGATTGTCTATAAATGTTGATTCCAATATGTCGTTTTTGTGTATCCTTTGTTGTTTGCTTTCTGAAAAATCTCTCGGTTCATCTTTTTTTTCTTTTTTCTTCCAGCTATGCTTTCATAAAGCCTTTGAAAGTGCCTGTCATATACCAGGCACTCTGCTAGGAACTCATGTTCCTGCACTCAAAGATTTCCCATTCTACTTTTTTACTTCTGTCTTTTGAACCTCTTTTCTTTAAATCTACTTAGTGTATTGTCAATTAGGATGTGCTTTGATTTGACAAGTATGATGAATTTTAAAAGCTTTTTTATTATAAAAATGTATTCTTATTGCAGATGTGCAAGAAAAAATGATCTCAAAAAAACAACAACAACAAATTTTTATACAGATATATCTACTGTTAATATTAGGACATTTTCTTTCCTATTTTTTGTGTACCTATTATATTTCTCTACATATACGTACTCAATTCATTGGGTGTGTACATCTGTGTGCATAGATGTGCATTGCACATGAGCATATTTCTCTGTGTCCACAGTGTCTGTCATTTGTGGATATCTGTGTTCATATGCAAATGAATATTTATTTATTCATTCAGGAAACATTTATTATTATATTTCTATTATGTGCCAGGCACTGTGATCAAATCTGTTTGCCTAGAGTGAATGAGACAGACTCACTTTCTGTCTTTATGAATATTACACTGTCATGGGGTAGACAGAAAAATATATACATAAATAATATAATTGTATGTTGTAACAAGCACTGAATTTGGTAGTGCAATATCTGTGGTCCCAGTTATGATTTATTGTGGTGAGTTTCAGTATATCAGTTTTTCAGAAGGCAGAGCTGAGACATAAGTCTCGGTTCTTCAGCAATGCGTGTTATCAGGTGTAAAAGTGAGAAAATATAAAAGTTATGAAACAAAGACCCTGGGAGGTGTTCTGTGACCAAAAGAACCTAGCTTGTATGTGGTGAACAATGATCAGTTAAATTCTGATGTCCAAAGCTTAGGACTTCTCTCAGTCTGGACTGCTGCTATGGCACAAGAGAAAGTGCATGTTAGAAAAGGGGTCACTTTGGGCTAAACAGTTAGAAATAGTGTTTATGCCCCTAAATTTTAAGTGCAAAGAAAAGTCTTTTGGTGTTGTCACTACAGCAGACTAGATTATCATTTTATTTTTTAATTACCTCTGGTTTTCTCTAGTAAATTTTTTCCCCAAAAGACAATGGCTTGCTCTCACCAGAGAGCTCAGTATTTAAAACCTCACACCCATACGCTAATGTCATAGGTTTGGTCCTCAGTCAAGGCACATAAAGAAACAAATTGATGTTTCTGACTACCTGTCTGTCAATTTTCTTCTTTATTCTACCTCTAAAATTAATAAATAAATAAAAGAAAAAATGACAATGGCTTTTTTTGTTGTTTTTGCAGCTTAGATTGCATAGAAGAATGAATTATGTTTTTTAAAATCTCACCCCAAGAGAAAATAAATGGTAAGTCTGTAAAGTACCATATTTTCCCATGTATAAGAAGCCTCCCTGTATAAGACGCACCTTAATTTTGGGGCACAAAGTTTGAGAAAATGATAACAAGTAAAAAAATACTACAATCACTTTATAAGACACATCCAGTTTTCTAACCCCACATTTTTCAAAAAAATGAGTCTTATACATGGAGAAATATTGTATACACCCTCCAAATATCTCTGTGAACATTTTTTTTTACAGAGACAGGGGAGAGTCAGAGAGAGGGTAGATAGGAACAGAGAGACAGAAATTGGGAGAGTTTTTTATTATGTGCCAGGTCACAGATCAATCATCAGTTTGTTTTCTTAACAGTTTTTCGTTGTGACACCTTACATGTTCATTGACTCCTGTCTCATATGTGCCTTTACCAGGGAGCTACAGCTAATC
Source organism: Saccopteryx leptura (assembly GCF_036850995.1). Lineage (NCBI taxonomy): Eukaryota > Metazoa > Chordata > Mammalia > Chiroptera > Emballonuridae > Saccopteryx > Saccopteryx leptura. The sequence continues at coordinate 165,038 of NW_027095747.1, forward strand.
GAGTGACCGCTTGCTTGAGCCAGCAACCTTGGTCTCAAGCTGGTGAGCTTTGCTCAAATCACATGAGTCCACGCTCAAGCTGGCGCCCTTGGGTTCTCAAACCTGGGTTTTCCATATTCCAGTCAAATGCTCTAATGACTGCCCCATAGTCTGCTCAGGCTCTGAACATTTTTTTTACTTTCTTTGGATTTTATTTAGAATTCTGGTACTCAGTATGGCTGGAAAGGCTGTGTATTTTAAGGTTTTCTTGCACTAAAATATATTTTTCCATAGGTTTCCTTATGTAGTTTTTATTTCCCTTAATTTTAAGGTATTTTATAACTTGAATTGTGATTTTGAGGGTGGGGTTATTTAGAAGTGAATTTTCTTACCTTAAAAAAGATATTTTTAGTTAATATCTATTACTGTTTACTATATTAAGTGTAATGACAACAAGAAACATGCTTTATATCATTTCAAAGGTTAGAGGTAGTTGTAACTTGCTTGAAAGAACATACAGGATTATCTGTGGTCAATGTTTTCCAAGTGCGCTTCTCTGCTGCCACCTTGTGTGCACCTTGGGAATAACAGTTCAGAGCAGTTCACCTGAAAGAATACAGCAGTTGGGTGTTGAGTGTTATCTATCAATGTTGAATCCAAGACTATCTAAGAGAAACTTTTATAACTTGTAAATATAAGATTTTTCTAGTTACTGCTTGCTACTTCTTTCAATGTTAACTGTAGTGAAAGCAAAAGATATACTTGGTATCATTTCAATCCTCTGAAGATTGCTGTAACTTGCTCCATAGCACATACAATAATGTACTCTGTTACATGTGCTTCTCTGCTGCCACCACGTGATCAACTTGGGAATCACGCCTCAGTAAAGGTCCAAAGGAAAATTTTGGTATAGAGGATTTTCTATAAACTTTGATTCATATTTGCCATTTCTGTAAAGATTTTGTGTATTGTTAGTGGTTTGTTTTCTGAAAATCTCTCAGTTTATCTTGTTTTTCTTCTTTCCTTCCAGCTAACACTGCTTTACCTGAAGAGCAAAAAGCTGTGTAACTCTTGTAAGTACTGCAGTAAATTTAAAATCATACACGTGAGACACATTAACTCAGATAACTTGAAACTATTTTTAGCAAAAGCTCACATGCAAAGAATAACTAAATTGGTCGTTTTACAATGCATTAGAAAATGTTTTGAAAAAATATTTTTTCATATCTATGAATTAATTTTTACTAGTTTTTAAAAAATATTATTTTTATTAATTTTAATTCAGTGACATTGGTAAATCAGGGTACATATGTTCCAAGAAAACATCTCCAGATAATTTTGACCTTTGGTTATGCTGCATACCCCTCACTCAAATTCAAATCATCCTCTGTCACCTTCTCTGTTTTTTTTTGTGCCCCTACCCACCCCCACTCCCTCCCTCTCCTTCCTTGCCCCTTCCCCACCTTTCCACCCCATGCCCTGTTACCATCACATTCTTGTCCATGTCTCTAAGTCTCATTTTTATGTCCCATCTATCCATTGGTTCATATAGTTCTTAGTTTTTTTCTAATTTACTAATTTTACTCCGTATAATGTTATCAAAGTCCACCCATGTTATTGTAGAAGTTCCAATGTCATGATTTCTTATGGCTGAGTAGTATTCCATAGTATATATGTACCAAAGCTTTTTAATCTACTCGTCTGATGGACACTTGGGCTGTTTCCAGATCTTCGCTATTGTGAACAATGCTGCTATAAACATGGGGGTGCATTTCTCCTTCTGGAACCATTTTATGGTGTTTTGGGGGTATATTCCTAAAAGTGGGATGGCTGGTTCAAAAGGCAGATTGATTTTCAATTTTTTGAGGAATCTCCATACTGTTTTCCACAGAGGCTGCACCAGTCTGCATTCTCACCAGCAATGCAGGAGGGTTACCTTTTCTCCACATCCTCACCAGCACTTATTCTGTGTTGTTTTGTTAATGAGCACCATTCTAACCAGTGTGAGGTGATATCTCATTTTGGTTTTAATTTGCATTTCTCTAATCATTAGTGATGTTGAACATTTTTTCATATGCCTATTGGCCATCTGTATATCCTCTTTGAAGAAGTGTCTATGCATTTTCTTTGCCCAAATTTTGATTGGATTGTTTGTCTTTCTGGTGTTGAGATTTACATTTTCTTTATAAATTTTGGTTATTAATCCCTTATCGGACATACTGTCAAATATAAGTATGAATTGATTTTTACTTGTTTTTTAGAAAAGGAAACAGAAAATTATTGGAAACATTACCCTTCATTGACTTTCATAACTAAGGAGAAGCAGTACAGATTACTCTGTAACAAAACAGTGCTATTTCAATTACTAACACTGCTTTACTTGTAGAGAAAACAGCTATGTAACTCTTTTAAATACTGCAGTGGATTTGATAACAGGAACGTGAGACACATGAACTCCAATAACTTAAACTCTTCTTGTACATAACCCACATGCAAAGAATTACTAAGAGTTATATAACAATGCATTCAGCAATGTTTTAAAAATATATCTTCATAAGTATGAATTGATTTTTACTCATTTTTTAGAGAGGAAAACAAACAGTAGATACACACTTGTTCATTCATTTTGCAATGCTAAGCAGATGCAGTACAAGTACATTACTGTATATCAAAACTGAGTCCCATTTCAATGACTAACACTGCTTTACCTGTAGAGCAAACAGCTATGTAACTCTTAAATACTGCAGTGAATTTGATAAAAGACACGTGAGACACATGAACGCCAATAACTTAAACTCTTCTTATACATAACCCGCATACAACGAATAACTAAGGTGTTATATAAAAATGCTTTTAGCAATGTGTTAAAAATAAATATTCATAAGTATGAATTGATTTGTACTAGATAATTAGAGAGGAGAAGGAAAAGTTTGTATAAACAAAATTCTGTCATTCATTATTGATGCTAAGCTGAAGCAGTTAAAGAATATTACTGTGTAAGAAAACTGAGCCCTTTTTCAATTACTATCACTGTAGACCTGAAGAACAAACAACTGTATAACTCTTGAAAAGAGTGCAGTAAATAGGAAACCATCATCTTCAGAAAAACTAATTCAGATAACTTAATACATTTGTTAGCAGAAAAACACATGCAAAGCATTACCAAATAAGTTTTTTTAACAAAACCTTAAGATATGTGCTGAAAAAATATATCTCAGTAAGTATGAATTGATTTTTATTTGTTTTTTAGAAAAGGAAACAGAAAATTATTGGAAACATTACCCTTCATTGACTTTCATAACTAAGGAGAAGGAGCACTGATTACTCTAACAAAACAGTCCTATTTCAATTACTAACACTGATTTACTTGTAGAGCAAACAGCTATGTAACTCTTAAATAATGCAGTGAATTTGATAACAGACACGTGAGACACATGAGCTCCAATAACTTAAACTCTTATTGTACATAATCCGCATGTAAAGAATTACTAAGAGTTTTAAAACAATGCATTTAGCAATGTGTTAAAAATACACATATATAAGTATGAATTGATTTTTACTCATTTTCTAGAGAGGAAAACAAACAGTAGATACAAACTTCTTTCATTCATTTTGCAATGCTAAGCAGATGCAGTACAAGAACATTACTGTATATCAAAACTGAGTCCCATTTCAATGACTAAAACTGCTTTACCTGTAGAGCAAACAGCTATGAAACTCTTAAATACTGCATTGAATTTGATACCAGACACGTGAGACACATGAGCTCCAATAACTTAAACTCTTCTTGTACATAACCCGCATGTAAAGAATTACTAAGAGATTTAAAACAATGCACTTAGCAATGTGTTAAAAATATACATATATAAGTATGAATAGATTTTTATTAATTTTTTAGAGAGGAAAACAAACTTAGATACAACCTTCATTCATTTTGCGATGCTAAGCAGATGCAGTACAAGTACATTACTGTATATCAAAACTGAGTTCCATTTCAATGACTAACACTGCTAAACCTGTAGAGCAAACAGCTATGTAACTCTTAAATACTGCATTGAATTTGATACCAGACACGAGAGACACATGAGCTCCAATAACTTAAACTCTTCTTGTACATAACCCGCATGTAAAGAATTACTAAGTGTATTAAAAAAATGCACTTAGCAATGTGTTAAATATATACATATATAAGTATGAATTGATTTTTATTAATTTTTTAGAGAGGAAAACAAACTTAGATACAACCTTCATTCATTTTGCGATGCTAAACAGATGCAGTACAAGTACTTTACTGTATATCAAAACTGAGTCCTATTTCTTTTTTTTTTTTTTGGATTTTTCTGAAGCTGGAAACGGGGAGAGACAGTCAGACAGACTCCCGCATGCACCCGACCGGGATTCACCTGGCATGCCCACCAGGGGCGAGGCTCTGCCCACCAGGGAAGCGATGCTCTGCCCCTATGGGGCATCATTCTGCCATGACCAGAGCCACTCTAGCGCCTGGGGCAGAGGCCAAGGAGCCATCCCCAGCGCCCGGGCCATTCTTGCTCCAATAGAGCCTTGGCTGTGGAAGGGGAAGAGAGAGACAGAGAGGAAAGGGGGGTTGGGTGGAGAAGCAAATGGGCGCTTCTCCTATGTGCCCTGACAGGGAATCGATCCCGGGTACCCCGCATGCCAGGCCGACGCTCTACCGCTGAGCCAACTGACCAGGGCCCTGGGTCCTATTTCAATGACTAACACTGCTCTCCCTGTAGAGCAAACAGCTATGTCACTCCTATAAATACTGCAGTGAATTTGATAACAGACACGTGAGACACATGAATGCCAATAAATGAAAATCTTCGTATAAATAACCCACATGCAAAGAATAACAAAGAGTTATATAACAATGCATTCAGCAATGTTTTAAAAATATATGTTCATAAGTACGAATTGATTTTTCCTAGATTTTAGAGAGGAAAACAAACAGCAGATACAAAATTCTTTCATTCATTTTGCAATGCTAAGCAGAAGCAGTACAAGTACATTAGTGTATATCAAAACTGAGTCCCATTTCAATGACTAACACTGCGTTCCCTGTAGAGCAAAAAGGTATGTAACTATTGTAAATAATGCAGGGAATTTGATAACAGAAACATGAGACACATGATCTCCAGTAACGTAAACTCTTCTTGTACAAAACCCGCATGGAAAGAATTACTAAGAGTTTTAAAATAATGCAATTAGCAATGTGTTAAAAATATAAATATATAAGTATGAATTAATTTTTATTAATTCTTTAAGAGGAAAAGAAACATAGATACAAACTTCATCCATTTTGGGATGCTAAGCAGATGCAGTACAAGTACATTACTGTATTTCAAAACTGAGTCCTATTTCTTTTTTTGTTTTGGATATTTCTGAAGCTGGAAATGGGGAGAGACAGTCAGACAGACTCCCGCATGCGCCCGACCGGAATCCACCTGGCATACCCACCAGGGGCGAGGCTCTGCCCACCAGGGAAGCGATGCTCTGCCCCTCTAGGGCGTCACTGTGCCGTGACCAGAGCCACACTAGCGCCTGGGGCAGAGGCCAAGTAGCCATCGCCAACGCCCGAGCCATTCTTGCTCCAATGGAGCCTTGGCTGTGGAAGGGGAAGAGAGAGACAGAGAGGAAAGGGGGGTGGGATGGAGAAGCAAATGGGGGCTTCTCCTATGTGCCCTGGCAGGGAATAGAACCCGGATACCCCGTATGCCAGGCCGACGCTCTACTGCTGAGCCAACCTACCAGGGCCCTGAGTGCTATTTCAATGATAGTGCTTTCGCTGTGGAACAAACAGCTATGTAACTTAAATACTGCATTGAATTTGATAACAGACACGTGAGACACATGAATGCCAATAACTGAAACTCTTCTTATAAATAACCCACATGCAAAGAATAACAAAGAGTTATATAACAATGCATTCAGCAATGTTTTAAAAATATATCTTCATAAGTATGAATTGATTTTTACTCATTTTTTAGAGAGGAAAACAAACAGTAGATACAAAATTCTTTCATTCATTTTGCAATGCTAAGCAGATGCAGTACAAGTACATTAATGTATATCAAAACTGAGTCCCATTTCAATGACTAACACTGCTTTCCCTGTAGAGCAAACTGCTATGTAACTCTTAAATACTACAGTGAATTTGATAAAAGACACGTGAGACACATGAACGCCAATAACTTAAACTCTTCTTAGACATAACCCGCATACAAGGAATAACTAAAAGTGTTATATAACAATGCGTTTAGCAATGTGTTAAAAATAAATATTCATAAGTATGAATTGATTTGTACTAGTTTATTAGAGAGGAGAAGGAAAAGTTTGTAGAAACAAAATTCTTTCATTCATTTTTGATGCTAAGCTGAAGCAGTTCAGGAACATTACTGTGTAAGAAAACTGAGTCGTTTTTCAATTACTAACACTGTAGACCTGAAGAGCAAACAACTGTATAACTCTTGCAAGGAGTGCAGTAAATAGGAAACCATCATCTTCAGAAAAACTAATTCAGATAACTTGATACTCTTGTTAGCAGAAAAACACATGCAAAGAACTACCAAATAAGTTTTTTAACAATACCTTCAGATATGTGTTGAGAAAATATATCTCAGTAAGTATGAAATGATTTATACTTGTTTTTTAGAAAAGGAAACAGAAAATTATTGGAAACATTACCCTTCATTGACTTTCATAATGAAGGAGAAGCAGTACAGATTACTCTGTAACAAAACAGTGCTATTTCAATTACTAACACTGCTTCACTTGTAGAGCAAACAGCTATGTAAGTCTTTTAAATACTGCAGTGGATTTGATAACAGACACGTGAGACACATGAACACCAATAACTAAAACTCTTCTTATAAATAACCCTGCATGCAAAGAATAACAAAGTGTTATATAACAATGCATTCAGCAATGTTTTAAAAATATATCTTCATAAGTATGAATTGATTTTACTCATTTTTAGAGAGGAAAACAAACAGTAGATACAAACTTCTTTCATTCATTTTGCAATGCTAAGCAGATGCAGTACAAGTACATTACTGTATATCAAAACTGAGTCCCATTTCAATGACTAACACTGCTTTACCTGTAGAGCAAACTGCTATGTAACTCTTAAATACTGCAGTGAATTTGATACCAGACACGTGAGACACATGAACGCCAATAACTGAAACTCTTCTTATAAATAACCTGCATACAAAGAATAACAAAGTGTTATATAACAATGCATTCAGCAATGTTTTAAAAATATATCTTCATAAGTATGAATTGATTTTACTCATTTTTTAGAGAGGAAAACAAACAGTAGATACAAACTTTTTTCATTCATATTGCAATGCTACGCAGATGCAGTACAAGTACATTACTGTATATCAAAACTGAGTCCTATTTCTTTTTTTTTTTGGATTTTTCTGAAGCTGGAAACAGGGAGAGAGAGTCAGACAGACTCCCGCATGCGCCCGACCGGGATCCACCCGGCATGCCCACAAGGGGCGAGGATCTGCCCACCAGGGGAGCGATGCTCTGCCCCTCTGGGGCGTCGCTCTGCCGTGACCAGAGCCACTCTAGCGCCTGGGGCAGAGGCCAAGGAGTCATCCCCAGCGCCCGGGCCATCCTTGCTCCAATGGAGCCTTGGCTGCGGAAGGGGAAGAGAGAGACAGAGAGGAAATGGGGGAGGGGTGGAGAAGCAAATGGGCATTTCTCCTATGTGCCCTGGCCGGGAATTGAACCCAGGTACCCTGCACACCAGGCCGACGCTCTACAGCTGAGCCAACCGACCAGGGCCCTGAGTACTATTTTAATGACTAACACTGTTTCCCTGTAGAGCAAACAGCTATGTAACTCTTAAATACTGCAGTGAATTTGATACCAGACATGTGAGACACATGAACGCCAATAACGTAAACTCTTCTTGTACATAACCCGCATGTAAAGAATTACTAAGAGTTTTAAAACAATGCACTTAGCAATGTGTTAAAAATATACATATATAAGTATGAATTAATTTTTATTAATTCTTTAAAGTGGAAAAGAAACATAGATATAAACTTCATTCATTTTGCGATGCTAAGCAGATGCAGTACAAGTACACTACCGTATATCAAAACTGAGTACTATTTCAATGACAAAGACTGCTTTCCCTGTAGAGCAAACAGCTATGTAACTAAAATACTGCAGTAAATTTGATAACAGACACGTGAGACACATGCATGCCCATAACTGAAAATCTTCTTATAAATAACCCACTAGCAAAGAAAAACAAAGAGTTATATAACAATGCATTCAACAATGTTTTAAAAATATATCTTCATAAGTATGAATTGATTTCTACTCATTTTTAGAGAGGAAAAGAAACAGTAGATACAAAATTCTTTCATTCATTTTGCAATGCTAAGCAGATGCAGTACAAGTACATTACTGTATATCAAAACTGAGTCCCATTTCAATGAATAACACTGCTTTCCCTGTAGAGAAATCAGCATTGTAACTATTTTAAATAATGCAGGGAATTTGATAACAGACACGAGAGACACATGAACTCCAATAACGTAAACTCTTCTTGTACATAACCCGCATGTAAATAATTACTAAGAGTTTTAAAACAATGCACAAAGCAATGTGTTAAAAATATACATATATAATTATGAATTAATTTTTATTAATTCTTTAAAGTGGAAAAGAAACATAGATACAAACTTCATTCATTTTGCAATGCTAAGCAGATGCAGTATAAGTACACTACCATATATCAAAATAGAGTCCTGTTTCAATGACTAACACTGCTTTCCCTGTAGAGCAAACAGCTATGTAACTTAAATACTGCAGTGAATTTGATAACAGACACGTGAGACACATGAACGCCAATAACTGAAACTCTTCTTATAAATAACCTGCATGCAAGGAATAACCAAGGGTTATATAACAATGCATTCAGCAATGTTTTAAAAATATATCTTCATAAGTATGAATTGATTTTACTCATTTTTTAGAGAGGAAAACAAACAGTAGATACAAACTTCTTTCATTCATTTTGCAATGCTAAGCAGATGCAGTACAAATACATTACTGTATATCAAAACTGAGTACCATTTCAATGACTAACACTGCTTTCCTGTAGAGCAAAGAGCTATGTAACTATTTTAAATAATGCAGGGAATTTGATAACAGACACGTGAGACACATGAACTCCAATAACGTAAACTCTTCTTGTACATAACCCGCACGTAAAGAATTACTAAGTGTTTTATAACAATGCACTTAGCAATGTGTTAAAAATATACATATATAAGTATGAATTAATTTTTATTAATTCTTTAAAGTGGAAAAGAAACATAGATACAAACTTCATCCATTTTGCGATGCTAAGCAGATGCAGTACAATTACACTACCGTACATCAAAACTGAGTCCTATTTCAATGACTAACACTGCTTTCCCTGTAGAGCAAACAGCTATGTAACTTAATTACTGCAGTAAATTTGATAACAGACACCTGAGACACATGAACGCTACTAACTGAAACTCTTCTTATAAATAACCTGCATGCAAGGAATAACCAAGTGTTATATAACAATGCTTTCAGCAATGTTTTAAAAATATATCTTCATAAGTATGAATTGATTTTTCCTCATTTTTTAGAGAGGAAAACAAACAGTAGATACAAACTTCTTTCATTTATTTTTCAATGCTAAGCAGATGCAGTACAAATACATTACTGTATATCAAAACTGAGTACCATTTCAATGACAAACACTGATTTACCTGTAGAGCAAACAGCTATGTAACTCTTAAATACTGCAGTGAATTTGATAACAGACACGTGAGACACATGAACGCCAATAACTGAAACTCTTCTTATAAATAACCCGCAAGCAAAGAATAACAAAGTGTTATATAACAATGCATTCAGCAGTGTTTTAAAAATATATCTTCAAAAGTATGAATTGATTTTACTCAATTTTTAGAGAGGAAAACAAACAGTAGATACAAACTTTTTTCATTCATTTTGCAAAGCTACGCACATGCAGTACAAGTACATTACTCTATATCAAAACTAAGTCCTATTTCTTTTTTTTTTTGGATTTTTCTGAAGCTGAAAACAGGGAGAGAGTGTCAGACAGACTCGCGCATGCGCCCGACCGGGATCCACCCGGCATGCCCACAAGGGGTGAGGATCTGCCCACCAGGGGAGCAATGCTCTGCCCCTCTGGGGCGTCGCTCTGCCATGACCAGAGCCACTCTAGCGCCTGGGGCAGAGGCCAAGGAGTCATCCCCATTGCCCGGGCCATCCTTGCTCCAATGGGGCCTTGGCTGCGGAAGGGGAAGAGAGAGACAGAGAGGAAATGGGGGAGGGTTGGAGAACCAAATGGGCATTTCTCCTATGTGCCCTGGACTGGAAGTGAACCCGGGTACCCTGCACACCAGGCCGACGCTCTACAGCTGAGCCAACCGACCAGGGCCCTGAGTACTATTTCAATGACTAACACTGCTTTCCCTGTAGAGCAAACAGCTATGTAACTCTTAAATACTGCAGTGAATTTGATAACAAACACGTGAGACACATGAACGCCAATAACGTAAACTTTTCTTGTACATAACCCGCATGTAAAGAATTACTAAGAGTTTTAAAATAATGCAGGTAGCAATGTGTTAAAAATATACATATATAAGTATGAATTAATTTTTATTAATTCTTTAAAGTGGAAAAGAAACATAGATACAAACTTCATTCATTTTGTGATGCTAAGCAGATGCAGTACAAGTACACTACTGTATATCAAAACTGAGTCCTATTTCAATGACTAACACTGCTTTCCCTGTAGAGCAAACAGCTATGTAACTCTTAAATACTGCAGTGAATTTGATAACAGACACGTGAGACACATGAACGCCAATAACTGAAACTCTTCTTATAAATAACCGCATGCAAAGAATAACAAAGAGTTATATAACATCGCATTCTGCAATGTTTTAAAATAAATATTCATAAGTATGAATTGATTTTACTATTGTTTACAGAGGAAAACAAACAGTAGATACAAACTTTTCATTCATTTTGCAATGCTAAGCAGATGCAGTACAAGTACATTACTGTATATCAAAACTGAGTCCCATTTCAATGACTAACACTGCTTTACCTGTAGAGCAAACAGCTATGTAACTCTTAAATACTGCAGTGAATTTGATAACAGACACGTGAGACACATGAACGCCAATAACTGAAACTCTTCTTATAAATAACCTGCATGCAAGGAATAACCAAGGGTTATATAACAATGCATTCAGCAATGTTTTAAAAATATATCTTCATAAGTATGAATTGATTTCTACTCATTTCTTAGAGAGGAAAACAAACAGTAGATACAAACTTCTTTCATTCATTTTGCAATGCTAAGCAGATGCAGTACAAGTACATTACTGTATATCAAAACTGAGTCCCATTTCAATGAATAACACTGCTTTCCCTGTAGAGCAAAGAGCTATGTAACTATTTAAATAATGCAGGGAATTTGATAACAGACACGTGAGACACATGAAATCCAATAACGTAAACTCTTCTTGTACATAACCCGCATGTAAAGAATTACTAAGAGTTTTATAACAATGCACTTAGCAATGTGTTAAAAATATACATATATAAGTATGAATTAGTTTTTATTAATTCTTTAATGTGGAAAAGAAACATAGATACAAACTTCATCATTTTGAGATGCTAAGCAGATGCAGTACAAGTACACTACCGTAAATCAAAACTGAGTCCTATTTCAATGACTAACACTGCTTTCCCTGTAGAGCAAACAGCTATGTAACTTAAATACTGCAGTAAATTTGATAACAGACACGTGAGACACATGAACACCAATAACTGAAACTCTTCTTATAAATAACCTGCATGCAAGGAATAACCAAGTGTTATATAACAATGCATTCAGCAATGTTTTAAAAATATATCTTCATAAGTATGAATTGATTTTACTCATTTCTTTAAGAGGAAAACAAACAGTAGATACAAACTTCTTTCATTCATTTTGCAATGCTAAGCAGATGCAGTACAAATACATTACTGTATATCAAAACTGAGTCCCATTTCAATGACTAACACTGCTTTACCTGTAGAGCAAACTGCTATGTAACTCTTAAATACTGCAGTGAATTTGATAACAGACACGTGAGACACATGAACGCCAATAACTGAAACTCTTCTTATAAATAACCTGCATGCAAGGAATAACCAAGTGTTATATAACAATGCATTCAGCAATGTTTTAAAAATATATCTTCATAAGTATGAATTGATTTCTACTCATTTTTTAGAGAGGAAAACAAACAGTGGATACAAACTTCTTTCATTCATTTTGCAATGCTAAGCAGATGCAGTACAAGTACATTACTGTATATCAAAACTGAGTCCCATTTCAATGACTAACACTGCTTTCCCTGTAGAGCAAACTGCTATGTAACTCTTAAATACTGCAGTGAATTTGATAAAAGACACGTGAGACACATGCACGCCAATAACTTAAACTCTTCTTAGACATAACCCGCATACAAGGAATAACTAAAAGTGTTACATAACAATGCGTTTAGCAGTGTGTTAAAAATAAATATTCATAAGTATGAATTGATTTGTACTAGTTTATTAGAGAGGAGAAGGAAAAGTTTGTAGAAACAAAATTCTTTCATTCATTTTTGATGCTAAGCTGAAGCAGTTCAGGAACATTACTGTGTAAGAAAACTGAGTCGTTTTTCAATTACTAACACTGTAGACCTGAAGAGCAAACAACTGTATAACTCTTGCAAGGAGTGCAGTAAATAGGAAACCATCTTCAGAAAAACTAATTCAGATAACTTGATACTCTTGTTAGCAGAAAAACACATGCAAAGCACTACCAAATGAGTTTTTAACAATACCTTCAGCTATGTGTTGAGAAAATATATCTCAGTAAGTATGAAATGATTTATACATGTATTTTAGAAAAGGAAACAGAAAATTATTGGAAACATTACCCTTCATTGACTTTCATAATGAAGGCGAAGCAGTACAGATTACTCTGTAACAAAACAGTGCTATTTCAATTACTAACACTGCTTCACTTGTAGAGCAAACAGCTATGTAAGTCTTTTAAATACTGCAGTGGATTTGATAACAGACACGTGAGACACATGAACGCCAATAACTGAAATTCTTCTTATAAATAACCCGCATACAAAGAATAACAAAGTGTTATATAACAATGCATTCAGCAATGTTTTAAAAATATATCTTCAAAAGTATGAATTGATTTTACTCATATTTTAGAGAGGAAAACAAACAGTAGATACAAATGTTTTTCATTCCTTTTGCAAAGCTACGCAGATGCAGTACAAGTACATTACTGTATATCAAAACTGAGTCCCATTTCAATGACTAACACTGCTTTCTCTGTAGAGCAAATAGGTATGTAACTCTTAAATACTGCAGTCAATTTGATAACAAACACGTGAGACTCATGAACACAAATAACTGAAACTCTTCTTATAAATAAACTGCATGCAAGGAATAACCAAGTGTTATATAACAATGCATTCAGTAATGTTTTAAAAATATATCTTCATAAGTATGAATTGATTTCTACTCATTTTTTAGAGAGGAAAACAAACAGTAGATACAAACTTCTTTCATTCATTTTGCAATGCTAAGCAGATGCAGTACAAGTACATTACTGTATATCAAAACTGAGTCCCATGTCAATCAATAACACTGCTTTCCCTGTAGAGAAAACAGCTATGTAACTATTTTAAATACTGCAGGGAATTTGATAACAGACACGTGAGACACATGAACTCCAATAACGTAAACTCTTCTTGTACATAACCCGCACGTAAAGAATTACTAAGAGTTTTAAAACAATGCACTTAGCAATGTGTTAAAAATATACATATATAAGTATGAATTAATTTTTATTAATTCTTTAAAGTGGAAAAGAAACATAGATACAAACTTCATCCATTTTGCGATGCTAAGCAGATGCAGTACAAGTACACTACCGTATATCAAAACTGAGTCCTATTTCAATGACTAACACTGCTTTCCCTGTAGAGCAAACAGCTATGTAACTTAAATACTGCAGTAAATTTGATAACAGACACGTGAGACACATGAACGCCAATAACTGAAACTCTTCTTATAAATAACCTGCATGCAAGGAATAACCAAGTGTTATATAACAATGCATTCAGCAATGTTTTAAAAATATATCTTCATAAGTATGAATTGATTTTACTCATTTTTTAGAGAGGAAAACAAACAGTAGATACAAACTTCTTTCATTCATTTTGCAATGCTAAGCAGATGCAGTACAAATTCATTACTGTATATCAAAACTGAGGGCTATTTCAATGACAAACACTGATTTACCTGTAGAGCAAACAGCTATGTAACTCTTAAATACTGCAGTGAATTTGATAACAGACACGTGAGACACATGAACGCCAATAACTGAAACTCTTCTTATAAATAACCCGCAAGCAAAGAATAACAAAGTGTTATATAACAATGCATTCAGCAGTGTTTTAAAAATATATCTTCAAAAGTATGAATTGATTTTACTCATTTTTTAGAGAGGAAAACAAACAGTAGATACAAACTTTTTTCATTCATTTTGCAATGCTACGCAGATGCAGTACAAGTACATTACTGTATATCAAAACTAAGTCCTATTTCTTTTTTTTTTTGGATTTTTCTGAAGCTGAAAACAGGGAGAGAGAGTCAGACAGACTCCCGCATGCGCCCGACCGGGATCCACCCGGCATGCCCACAAGGGGTGAGGATCTGCCCACCAGGGGAGCAATGCTCTGCCCCTCTGGGGCATCGCTCTGCCATGACCAGAGCCACTCTAGCGCCTGGGGCAGAGGCCAAGGAGTCATCCCCATTGCCCGGGCCATCCTTGCTCCAATGGAGCCTTGGCTTCGGAAGGGGAAGAGAGAGACAGAGAGGAAATGGGGGAGGGTTGGAGAACCAAATGGGCATTTCTCCTATGTGCCCTGGACTGGAAGTGAACCCGGGTACCCTGTACACCAGGCCGACGCTCTACAGCTGAGCCAACCGACCAGGGCCCTGAGTACTATTTTAATGACTAACACTACATTCCCTGTAGAGCAAACAGCTATGTAACTCTTAAATACTGCAGTGAATTTGATACCAGACACGTGAGACACATGAACTCCAATAACGTAAAATCTTCTTGTACATAACCCGCATGTAAAGAATTACTAAGAGTTTTAAAATAATGCAGGTAGCAATGTGTTAAAAATATTCATATATAGTATGAATTAATTTTTATTAATTCTTTAAAGTGGAAAAGAAACATAGATACAAACTTCATTCATTTTGTGATGCTAAGCAGATGCAGTACAAGTACACTACCATATATCAAAACTGAGTCCTATTTCAATGAATAACACTGCTTTCCCTGTAGAGCAAACAGCTATGTAACTTAAATACTGCAGTAAATTTGATAACAGACACGTGAGACACATGCATGCCAATAACTGAAAATCTTCTAATAAATAACCCACAAGCAAAGAATATCAAAGAGTTATATAACAACGCATTCAACAATGTTTTAAAAATATATCTTCATAAGTATGAATTGATTTCTACTCATTTTTTAGAGAGGAAAACAAACCGTAGATACAAACTTCTTTCATTCATTTTGCAATGCTAAGCAGATGCAGTACAAGTACATTACTGTATATCGAAACTGAGTCCCATTTCAATGACTAACACTGCTTTCTCTGTAGAGCCAAACAGCTATGTAACTCTTAAATACTGCAGTGAATTTGATAACAAACACGTGAGACACATGAACACCAATAACTGAAACTTCTTATAAATAACGTGCATGCAAGGAATAACCAAGGGTTATATAACAATGCATTCAGCAATGTTTTAAAAATATATCTTCATAAGTATGAATTGATTTCTACTCATTTTTTATAGAGGAAAACAAACAGTAGATACAAACTTCTTTCATTCATTTTGCAATGCTAAGCAGATGCAGTACAAGTACATTACTGTATATCAAAACTGAGTCCTATTTCTTTTTTTTTTTGGATATTTCTGAAGCTGGAAACAGGGAGAGAGAGTCAGACAGACTCCCGCATGCGCCCGACCGGGATCCACCCGGCATGCCCACAAGGGGCGAGGATCTGCCCACCAGGGGAGCGATGCTCTGCCCCTCTGGGGCGTCGCTCTGCTGTGACCAGAGCCACTCTAGCGCCTGGGGCAGAGGCCAAGGTGTCATCCCCAGCGCCCGGGCCATCCTTGCTCCAATGGAGCCTTGGCTGCGGAAGGGGAAGAGAGAGACAGAGAGGAAATGGGGGAGGGGTGGAGAAGCAAATGGGCATTTCTCCTATGTGCCCTGGACGGGAATTGAACCCTGGTACCCTGTACACCAGGCCGACGCTCTACAGCTGAGCCAACCGACCAGGGCCCTGAGTACTATTTTAATGACTAACACTGCTTTCCCTGTAGAGCAAACTGCTATGTAACTCTTAAATACTGCAGTGAATTTGATACCAGACATGTGAGACAAATGAACGCCAATAACGTAAACTCTTCTTGTACATAACCCGCATGTAAATAATTACTAAGAGTTTTAAAATAATGCACTTAGTAATGTGTTAAAAATATACATATATAAGTATGAATTAATTTTTATTAATTCTTTAAAGTGGAAAAGAAACATAGATATAAACTTCATTCATTTTGCGATGCTAAGCAGATGCAGTACAAGTACACTACTGTATATCAAAACTGAGTACTATTTCAATGACAAACACTGCTTTCCCTGTAGAGCAAACAGCTATGTAACTTAAATACTGCAGTAAATTTGATAACAGACACGTGAGACACATGAATGCCAATAACTGAAAATCTTCTTATAAATAACCCTCATGCAAAGAATAACAAAGAGTTATATAACAATGCATTCAACAATGTTTTAAAAATATATCTTCATAAGTATGAATTGATTTCTACTCATTTTTAGAGAGGAAAACAAACAGTAGATACAAAATTCTTTCATTCATTTTGCAATGCTAAGCAGATGCAGTACAAGTACATTACTGTATATCATAACTGAGTCCCATTTCAATGAATAACACTGCTTTCCCTGTAGAGAAATCAGCTATGTAACTATTTTAAATAATGCAGGGAATTTGATAACAGACACGTGAGACACATGAACTCCAATAACGTAAACTCTTCTTGTACATAACCCGCATGTAAATAATTACTAAGAGTTTTAAAACAATGCACTTAGCAATGTGTTAAAAATATACATATATAAGTATGAATTAATTTTTATTAATTCTTTAAAGTGGAAAAGAAACATAGATACAAACTTCATTCATTTTGCAATGCTAAGCAGATGCAGTACAAGTACACTACCAGTATATCAAAACTGAGTCCTGTTTCAATGACTAACACTGCTTTCCCTGTAGAGCAAACAGCTATGTAACTTAAATACTGCAGTGAATTTGATAACAGACACGTGAGACACATGAAAGCCAATAACTGAAACTCTTCTTATAAATAACCTGCATGCAAGGAATAACCAAGGGTTATATAACAATGCATTCAGCAATGTTTTAAAAATATATCTTCATAAGTATGAATTGATTTTTCCTCATTTTTTAGAGAGGAAAACAAACAGTAGATACAAACTTCTTTCATTCATTTTGCAATGCTAAGCAGATGCAGTACAAATACATTACTGTATATCAAAACTGAGTACCATTTCAATGACTAACACTGCTTTATCCTGTAGAGCAAAAGCTATGTAACTATTTTAAATAATGCAGGGAATTTGATAACAGACACGTGAGACACATGAACTCCAAAATCGTAAACTCTTCTTGTACATAACCCGCATGTAAAGAATTACTAAGAGTTTTAAAACAATGCACTTAGCAATGTGTTAAAAATATACATATATAAGTATGAATTAATTTTTATTAATTCTTTAAAGTGGAAAAGAAACACAGATAAAAACTTCATCCATTTTGTGATGCTAAGCAGATGCTGTACAAGTACACTGCCGTATATCAAATCTGAGTCATATTTCAATGATTAACACTGCTTTCCCTGTAGAGCAAACAGCTATGTAACTCTTAAATATTGCAGTGAATTTGAAACCAGACATGTGTGACACATGAAAGCCAATAACTAAAAATCTTCTTATAAATAACACACATGCAATGTATAACAAAGAGTTATATAACAATGCATTCAACAATGTGTTAAAAATATATATTCATAAATATGAAATGATTTTTATTCATTTTTAGAGAGGAAAACAAACAGTAGATACAAAATTCTTTCATTCATTTTGCAATGCTAAGCAGATGCAGTACAAGTACATTACTGTATCTCAAAACTGAGTACCATTTCAATGACTAACACTGCTTTGCCTGTAGAGCAAAGAGCTATGTAAATGTTTTAAATAATGCAGGGAATTTCATAACAGACACGTGAGACACATGAACTCCAATAACATAAACTCTTCTTGTACATAACCCGCATGTAAAGAATTACTAAGTGTTTTATAACAATGTACTTAGCAATGTGGTAAAAATATACATATATAAGTATGAATTAATTTTTATTAATTCTTTAAAGTGGAAAAGAAACATAGATACAAACTTCATCCATTTTGCGATGCTAAGCAGATGCAGTACAATTACACTACCGTATATCAAAACTGAGTCCTATTTCAATGACTAACACTGCTTTCCCTGTAGAGCAAACAGCTATGTAACTTAATTACTGCAGTAAATTTGATAACAGACACCTGAGACACATGAACGCTACTAACT